>NC_061115.1:100558721-100850644 GCF_002878395.1 Capsicum annuum | reverse complement strand
TATATATATATATATATATATATATATATATATATATATATATATATATATATATATGTATATAATTAATTGGCTTCAAACTTCTAAACCTTTCCAAATTCTTCATTAATATTAATTGATATTGCAGCCACTACCCATAAGAAGTACTCATACGAGCATCCATGTATATATATGTGGAATTATTTTAAGGTATTTATAGGGTTAGAATAGAATTTTTTTTTACATGTACATATATTTATGTGTAATTATAATTAGGTGGAGAAAGCGATAAAATTAGTCAGCACTACTCAATTTCTTAAGTTTCTGGGTTAATTTGAGGCACTACAACACTACTTCCTTCACTAGCGCACCAAAGAAAATTATAGAAAGAGAGAAAATGGAGAAAGAAATCATTTTTTGGCGCTTACCCCTTTTTTTAGGTTTTTGACTCCAAAAGAATTTCAGGAAAACCACCATATATATGAGAAAATAAATGATGGAGTTTTATTACAAAGTGAAACGAAATTTCTGAACCTGAACATCGGATGAACATTAGCGGGGAGGAGTATTTTTGAACCTTTAGTTAACGATGGGGCTTTTTTCTTCGAATAGTATAACAGAGGGTAACTTAAACCTTTTTGACTAGTAAAGGGAAAATTTTGTCTTTTCCCTATGGCTATATGCCATACCAAAGAGGAAATTTATGTATTCAATTTGGATGGAGGGAAAAAGTTGATACTTATGTGGAGATATATAGATAAGTTGGCCAATTATCCACCAATTTCTTAAGATGGTAATAACATATTTTTCAGTTATTTAAAAAAGTTTCTAATTTCCCCCCTTCTCATTAAACTCAAGCATTTGAAGTTCAAATAAGCAAAGAACTCTTACTAACCTGTATTAATCTTTGTTGGTGGTTAAATATACAGTTATGTTATCAAGAAGGGATTATCGTAGAAATAAGTTGAATGGTTGTGTTGGGGGTGTATGGGATAATAGGTAGGCTAATATATGGCGTAAAGGAGTTATGTTAGCAGTCCCGGTCAATGGCACTATTTTTGGCAATTGACGCTAAGTATGGAAGAGAGATGTAAGAACTTAGGGGTTGGCTAAAGGTTATAGAGTGCAGTTTCCAGCTGTGTTGATTGCTTCTTGGGTTGGAGAGGATACATGAATAAAAAGAGTGATGGGATGGATAAATAGCTTTTTGTTGTTCAAATCTCACCTTTCTTCTGCGAAGTCTTGAAAGTGAAAAATTTGCCTTTCGATTTAATCTCTTTTTCTACAAAATCCCCTCCCTCCGCATAAGAAAAAAGAGAAGAAAATCAAGAACATCTGAAATCTTTTGAATTTTTTGATATAGTGTCTTGAAATATATAGGTGTTTGAACTATAACTATGTTAAGAATATCTACTTTTATTTTTGACTCCTATAACTTAACTAGATATTTTTTATGCATATCTATAGTACTTCTCTTAAATAGTGTATTGGGTATTATCCTCATTTGATCACCTCTTTTTCTATCTTTTGATGACAAGAATGTTACGAATAATCATCTAACGGGGAGTGTATACATACTTTCTGTGCTCAAATATTTAGAGCTAGCCATTGTAAAAAACAAAATTTATATTCTAGCCATTCTCAAAAATATATAATTAGATTTAGTAACTTATAATAAGTGTTTGACATTTAGCTCTAACAACTACTTTTGTTGTCTGTAAGATTATTAGAACCTAGACATTTTAACGGTTATGGTTGGTTAAAATTTGGATACTGTCAAGAAATGGTTTTCAACTACACACTGCCACTTTTGCTTCTTTTAGTCATTCCATCTCCACTTAGTATTCAGGAACTTTCATTTTATTTTTAGCACTGCAATTTAGTATTATTCAGATTGGTTTCCTCCATTTCTTTTGCTTTCCCATTATAGTCAAGCAATATAAAATGTTCATTTGCGTTGAAGGATGCTGGGATAGGGACATGTATAAACTCTTTCTACGAATATCTCCTAAAGCTAAATACTCAACTATCCAAAATAATTACTTTCAATGTGACACAAAATGTGTAAGAGAATAAGGGGTTGTTCTCTTATTGGTTAAATTTATATAGGTATTAGTAATGTAAGGTTTAGTTATGCAGGTATTATTATTGCAAGGATCGGTTTAGTTATTTAGGTATTAGTTATTTCATGTTCTACCTTACATAAAAGAATATGTACATTCCCTCATAACTTATACATGTATTGGTTATGTGAAAAAAAATACATGAACCAAACGTGGTATTTAGCAATGATGTGTTTTTTGTAGAAAGAGAAAAGAGAAACCCAACATGTTATAACTTATGCTAGATTTTAACTGGAGATTATTTCCACCATTTTCACAAAATATAGAGTTATGCAAGTTTTAATAATAACTTCTCTCTGACCTACAACCAAACGACCGTTAAAACAATAACACATGCATAATTTTTGTTGTAAATCATTAACGTTCATTTCTTATTAGCAACTAGTGCTAAGTATTGATCATACTAGCATTTCTACTGTTTTTATTGTTCCTAGATATGTTTTTGCTATCATGATTCTAGACCCAGTAATAGAGGAAGAATGGGTACACATGATTTGTGTAACTAGCCTTACTTGTTTGGGGTTGAAATCTAGATGATTGATTGATTAATTTTTAAACTCCATTAGTTGTTGGATTGCCTCAGAAGAATTCTTATCTCATTCAAGGCATCGTATGGCTATTTTATAGCCTGTAATGGTTCCTAACTTCAGTAGTTATCTTTTGTTTTCCAGCAGGAAACTTCACTTGTTGTGATGGATTCTCCACTTATTTCTGTTCCCACAAAATTTAGAGTATAAGGTCCATTTAAAACTCAGGTGAGAATTACTGAAGAAATATAGTCAAGGTTTCTAGCTTTATGTCAAAAAGAGAGAATTGGAACTGTTTAATTGCAGGTTCCTATAGTAGTCTTATTCATGTTAGAACATAGCTTCTTCATTTTTTCTTATTTAAAATCTCATTCATATTAATTATAAAGATCATTTGAGCCTCTTTTTATTTACCCTAGTTATAGATGAGCTAATTATTAGTATACAATATGAGGTTCTATGATGCATTCTATTTTTTAAATAATACTGTGTCAATTGACAAAACTAGAAAGGGAATCAACCAAAACATGGAGAAGCATTATCCATTGTTGAGTCACAATTAGGATAGAAAGTAAGAAAAAATATTTACATGAAAGTTTGACCCCTCATTAGAAGAACGAAATTGAAATTAGAATAGATGAAATTTTGTTGCATAAATACAAATAGTCAGACATCTAGACTCAATGCTCTAGGAGAATAGTATGATAGATAAAGATGTAGTATGTCAAATTAAAATAGAATGGTTGAAATAGGAAGGAGGTCAGGGAATGTTATACAACAACAACATACCCATTATATTTCCACAGAGTGAGGACTGGGGAAGGTAAAGTGTATGCGGTCCATACCACTACCTCAGATAAAGTAGAGAGGTTAATCCTGATAGACCCCTAACTGAGGACAAAAAATAGTATAAAAATGTAATAAGAATAAAAACAAGATAGAATAACACACCAATAAAGAATAATAGGAATAATACACCTACATAATAGTACTATAACTATCTATATAAAATGAAAAACCTCACCAAAACACCGTTAAACAATAAACTACAATGAAAGGCAAGTTCTATGTAGAGCGTTAAGACCAACACTGTTATAGAAGTGAATATTTTGCTTCAAAGAAGTATAGATGTTAAAGAAAATGTCCAGTCATATAATATTGGGCCACATTTGACATAACAAAGTATTAGACAAGATTATAAATGATCACATCCGACAAAAGTACAAGTAGCAACAACAATTTAGTTGTAACGACTTGATTTTTGATAATTTTGGCAAAAAATTTCTGTGCTATTTGACCATTTTAACCCTTTCCGTGGTTACTTAATGGTTTTTCAAAGGTGAGGAGATAATTGACATAGTTCCCAATGCTTTTCGATATATTTTGTGCAAATTTGTGGGCTTTGGAGTTTATAAAGGCTTTATAATTAACTTCAATAAATATTTATTGATCTTTGTGTCGGATGGCAAAACAAACTGCGCCAATAGATCCAGAACATTGATTTTAGGTTGATAACATGATTGGTTTAGTTTTATGGCTTTTATACCTTATTTCGATCCTCGATTTAGAAAGTTCTAAAATTAAATTTCAGGAGTCAACTTTGTGAAAGTGATATATTTTTTGAAAATTTGATATTGCCATTGAGTTTGGAGCTTCAAATTTGATAGGATAGCATAATTCGATTGCATTCTTGATATTCCAAATAAATCCCAAAGGATCCATGGAGACTCCAAGTCTCCAGATGGCGCATAACTTAAGCGATATTTTGGTCGCTTAGGTGACCTGGCAACTACCGTAGGTATTGCTTAAGTGACTCCCCAATTGCATAAGCGACTGTCGCTTAAGAGACAACTGGGTCGCTTAAGCGACACTCGCGTGCCAGCTGGGTATCGCAAAAGCAATACCTGGTCTCTTAAGCGATGGCTTCTTAAGTGACCCAACGTTTATTTAACTGATGCCTGGGTGATATTTATACCTCTTTTTTGTGATTCTCATCATTTTTAAGACTTGAAGCTTGGGGTTTCAAGTTTTTGGGTGATTTCTTCCATTTTCAAGCTTGGGTTGGCTCCAAATCCCTATTTAAATTATATTTTTATTCAAATCTTGTCATTTAGATCTAGCTAAAACTTGAATTGAAAGTGAAATTTGGATATTTTGGCCCAGAAGGCCTAAATTAGTAATTCTTTAGTTTAAACCCTAATTTTGACCTATTTTCGCCATGGTTTTCTTCTATGGCTTCTTTTAATCGTGGGTAATATATTTTTGAACAAAAGTTTTGGTTTTACCCTTTTTTTCAAAAATCCATTTTGGGAGTCACTTTGACTCCAACTAAAAAATAGGCAATATGGGTAACATTTATTTTTTTTATGTGTAGATTCTATATTTGTATATTTTTGTTAGTTCTGAGTTTGTTCGTGAGGGAAAAGCTATATGTTGAAGGTATTTTGAATCATTTTTTGACATTCGAGGTAGGTTATGGCTTAAATTTCTTCATACTGGGCTGGATAGGTAATATTGGTATTAAATCGTGTTATGGGTATGAGAACTAATGATGAAATGGATTTATTATTGTTGTGTGCCCGTGTAGAGGCCTGTGTTGCTGTTATTTGATGGTTTTTGAGACATTATTTGCTATGTATGACCGTGTGGGATTTTATATGATGTTATTAGCCTAGTAATGATATGATTGGTTAGTTTTCTTGATGAAAAATGATTGAGTTTGTATTTATGTGGTATCAAATGACAGATTTGTGTATATCTCACTCTATTGGTTATGGACTATATTAGATTCATAGATGGTTGACATATTGAGTGGATTTTGGCTCACGTGGTTGGTATATTAACTGGATTTAGAAATTCTCATTTTGGTTGGTTGTGAGCATTACATCCTCATATCTAAACATTTATGAAACATTGGTACCACCGTAGAAATATTGGATTTTTCTAACAGAAAATGTGACATCTTTAAAAGCTCTGTACCGATGTATGTAACGGAGAGGAGTTATGGATATTGGATTGGTATTGGATATTGGATTGTATATGGATTGATGAACCCATAATGGGTCCTACCTTAGGACAACAACTCAATAGGTATATACGGAGGTTGTGCGACAACCTTGTGCATCACAGATCATCATCTTATTCATTGCATTTCATACTCTATGTACATTTTTTGTGGTATTTTCATTATTGATGTGATATCTATCTATTTGTGCTTCTTTTTTGTACATGTATTTTGGTATATATATATATATATATATATATATATTGTAGAACTATTAGTGGAGACGGTGTGAGATACCATTTTGAATTTTTTTTATTGCAGGTGACATGCCCATAGTGTGTATTTTATATTCTTTATTTTCTACTTTACTCAGTCAGCCTATGATATCTACTGAGTACAAATGGACCATACTCATCCCTACGCACGGTAGCTGATTCAAGCAGTATCTAGAGTATTTTTGAGGTAGCGATTAGTCTATGCTTCCGGAGTTGATCTAGTACCTCTTTTTATCTAGTTTATGTCTTATTTTGCATTTAAAGATAGATTATGATCGTTTTTAGACTATTAGTTGTATATTTTGATTTTGAGATGTATTTAGTTGGTTCTTACACAGTGACACTAGATTTTGGAGTGATCTATGGTATTGTTGTTATGTATTTTCCACTATTATTATAATTGTGTGGTTCAGCTTCGTTCTGGAAGCCTTACCCTAGGTTTTGTTTTTCCTTTTTATATTAGTTTGGGTGATAGGCTTAATTGTTAAGGTTTGTCGCGATAAATGTCATCATGACCTTTGGTTTTTGGATCGTGACATTAGTATACTCCTACAAGCCATAAGAAGGTTTGGGAAGGATGGGGGTACCTAGACCTTACCTTTACCGTTGTAGTGTAGAGAGGTTGTTTCTGAGACAAAAGTACAAATAGACATAAATCATATGGAGGAACATGTCTCAAAAATCCTACAGTTTCTAAGTAATCATAATGAAAAAAGAGAAGATCTATATAGATAATAACAATTAGGTGGGATCAAGGCTTAGTCATGTGATACACATATGCCATCAACAATGAAATGTAACAACACATCCTGTGATGTAAGTTATAGTCCACTTCTCTTTATTAATATGTTCATAAGATTTGGATTACCGTTGTTGGTTATAAAACATTTGATGAAATCTCTACTAGAAGTACCTTCCTATACCTTAGGAGATAGAACTAATAATAAAATAATGTGAGATTTTTCAGATTAATGATTTACATTCTTTTTAGATCTTCTTTTAGTTGTTAATGATTCGTATTTTTATTAACTATTTATTTTTTAAATTAGTGGAATTTTTATGTTATGAATGTACTATAATTACATAATGTGTTGTGCAGAATTTTGCAAATCAATGGCACCGGGAGGTGGTTTCTTTAGGCAAACTACACTTACGAAGGAAACTATTGAAGCAACTTAATCACGATCAAATAGACCTACTCCTGCTGTTAATACAAGTAATAGATTTAACTATATCTATTAGGATTAGATTATTTAGTTATTTGTCAAGTTGAAACTGAAAATATTTAATCTTTGAAATTTCATATATGTTAAACTTGTATAGAGAAAGATGGACATTAGCTCATTATACGCACTCAAAATTGAGATTGTAAATAGTAAAAGTACTAAATTTGTAATAGTAATTGTTTTGTGTTCATCAATCTTCTAATAGTTTAAAGAAATACTATTAGCTCTCCTATATTCTCTCTGTTTTGTCAATGTATTTCTTGACTTGGTTGGTTGTTAAGGCACAATAATTAAGCAAAATTTAAAGATTTTCAGTCTTCACCCTGTGTATTATTTCTATATGTGTAAATATATCTATATATATACTTTGTCATTTTTAGATTTAGGTGGTATTTTTATTTGATGTTTTTCATCAGATGATTTTTCTAGACTCGGAAAAGATTATGTCAAGACTAGAGGGAAGGGTCCTAAAAAAATGAAGAAGGCAATGGAAAACAAGATGAAAATAGATATCCCAATTGGTAACGGAAGACCAACTAAGCCAATTCAATCAGCCAAACTATCCAATGAATTAGGAATAATTGCTTGGAATTTTCTTCCACTTCCAAACAAGCTGATGGAACTTACAAGAGAGCACAAAGATGCAAAACTAATTAGATGTCACATAAGGATTATATACTATTTTAAAATTTATTACATGGAAAACTACAATCTATGCTTTTAAGGGCATTAGAGTTTAAAAGTAATAAGTATGTTAGCAGTTATTATGATTATAATTTTAATTTAAAAGGGATTTTGATTGTTTTGTGTATTTCTTCAATATTTATTTGTTTTAATGAGAAGTTTGAGATTAATTTTGACACGACACAACCCTGGCCCTTTTCATAATGGGCATTCAAAGTCCGACCAAGACCAGAGACCACCCCCGTTACCCAACCCAACCTCCAGCTACATGCCCTGAGTTGGCTGAATTTCGAACATATGACAAGATGGCATAACTATCCAGATCATAGAATCTGGGATAGGTCTATATGAGACCGACCATCCCATACCAATATCCAATCATGCCGAGCCAAACCAAACCATGGATCCAACCATAACCAAATAATTTCCATTAATAATTAAATAATCCCAAAATGAAATACGATGGAACAGTGAGAAATTTTATCCAATGATGTCAGCCCCAATACCAATACCAATACTAAGGCTGACACCAATATCGATCCCGCCCATACCAACCCATAGAAGTTCCACAAAAGTCTCTAACCAAAAGAATACCAAAATTCAGTTGGGACATGCCCCCAATCATAGGCAAAACCAATATCCATAAATAAATCAAAGTATGAAATAACATCCATGAAATGGAGCCTTCCAAAAAGATGGAAGCTCACTACTTCAATCCAAACCTTACCCCGAATGTTCGAATGCTAAGTAGGAGGAGAACGGCCGATTCGTACATCGCGTAGGGATATAGCAGCCGAAGACGGGTTAGAGGGTGAACACTAGCATAAACTCAAGATAAGGATAAAATAATTCCAATTATAAAACCAAGTAAAACCATCCATATGCACACAAACCATATATATATATAACCATGTCGATAAAGGGAGCCGAGTTTAGCATGCCAATAAAACCTTTATCTGGGTTGTGTAGCTTTGCCATCTTAAAACCACCCACGAGCTATATGGGTTCAGCTTCCCCTATTGAAAGGGCCCCAATGCGTGAAACCATACTACCAGAGAAAAGAACCTGGTATGACCAGTACATCCCTCAAAATATAAAGTGTGACATCATGCACATACTCACTAGGACCAAACCTTACATCGATAAATATGAGTTTCTAGTTTCGATCCCCCCGTGACCTCCACCTTCTACGGATTTGCTACATACCCTTTTTTAAGCCTAATTAAGACCATTACCAAACAAGCAACCCATTTTTCATTTATTATTAACCAAGGCCATTAGTAGTGGTATCATCATACCAACTATAATATGCAAGTACTGTCCCTCGGCCAAACCTTTTTGAGATCAAGGAATTCCTATGTACCCATAAATCATATTATCCAATTAACTTAGGGGATTTCCATGTACCCCACAAGTTGTTTATTAAGCCAAACCATTCCAAAACCATTTAAACCATTCATATCATTTAATGTTCCATTACAAGGTTTAAACCATGCATAAGTTCCTTTGAAAAACCAATATTATAATTAAAGCATTGTTATAGACATTTTATCAAACACATTAGGGGCATAGTATTTCCACAACCAAAGTCCATCACCAAATAACCATTCCCATGCAATCAATTATCCAAAACAACTATTAAAGAATATAAAAGCATAATTAAAAGATGAGAAAACCATAACCAAGTATTTATGACCAAAACCCCCAAATTATATTTGAAAATCCCAAATCATACAACATTCAAATCATAAAAATATTGAATAAAACCATGCATTTAGTTGAAACTAAAAATGAGGTAAGAGAAAATGCCTTAAACCAAGAAGATGATGGAGAGAAATCACCAAGACAAACTCCAGTTTACTCCTTCATATGAAACTCTGGCTTCCTTTGCCCAAGAACTATAGAGAGGATTTAAGAGTATTTTATAAGTATTTAAGAATAGAATAGTGGGAAAAATAGCCCCCCAGTAGGAATATAAGTTGTTGGGCCTTATTTGAATAAGTGGAGAAATGTTCAGATTGCCTTCACTTAAACTGTACTTAATTCCCGGTACGACTGACCCTTATGAGTCGTATCCATCATATACGAGTAGCACACATATGTCGTACCCTAGGCATTCCTTCCTGGACCCAACACTGTCCAATGTACGACATACCCAACCTCAAGTCGTATCTAAGTGTGCGACTAGTATCCATAAATCGTACCCTGGCATAATAAAATCCCAGGAGGTTTGAACACTAACCACTGTACGAGTCCTGGGTACGACTCATACCCTGGCTTACGGCTCATGGTGAGCCACTCATACTCAGATCCAACCTAAGTTATCAAGTCTAAGGTTAAATAAAGAAACCAACAAACTCATATCCATTGATATGACTAATACCACCCAAGTCGTACGTATCCATTCCAGTGACTAAATCCACCCCACCATTAACACTCGTAGCATACAACTGGACCATACCACCCATACCCTAGTGTACGACTCATTTCTTAAGTTGTATCTTGCCCAGAAACCAAAAATCAAGGAAATTTTTTATGGTCTAGAAACGAGGGTGTTTCAGTCTTCCCCACTAGAAACATTATTCTTGAATGACAGACAAGGTAGGGGTAACCACATGCATGAGTCATTTGCATTATCAAATATATTTCCAATCTTTAACAATGTTTGAGAACAAAGATGCAAATATACTAATCCTTTCTTTAACAAACTCACAAAATAAAGATATGTTGAAGAACGCATACCTTCCGCACAAATCCCAGGAGTAGAAAACAAATGCAGATACTTGACTTCCTGTCCTCCTCTGCTTCCCATGCAACTTTTTCTACTTTATGGTTCCACCAAATAAACTTAACCAAATCCACATCCTTGGTTTATAATCGATGAACCTTCCTATCCAAGATCTCAATTGGGACCTCTCATAAGATAGAGAGTCTGAGACATCCAACCCGTCCAAAGAAATAATCGAACAAGGATCATCAATGCACTTCCTTAACATGGAAATATGAAATACTGGATGAATGGATTTCAAACTAGAAGGCAACTCTAACTCATAAGCCATATTACCAACTCTTTATAGAACCACATAAGGACCAATAAACTAGGTACTGAGCTTTCCCTTCTTACCAAACATCATTACTCCCTTCAAGAGAGATACCTTTAAGAACACCTTATCCCCAACCTCAAACTCTAAGTCTCTATGACTTACATCTGCGTAGGACTTTTGGCAACTATAGGAAGCCTTAAGCCTATCTCAAATCACCTTCACCTTTTCCATAGCCTGATAGTCCAAATTCGAACCAAATATATCTGCCTCACTAAGCTCAAACCACCCAGTAGGAGATCAATACATCCTACCATACAATGTTTCAAAAGGGGCTATACCAATACTAGAATGATAGCTATTATTGTAGGCGAACTCTACCAAAGGTAGATTCTTAAACCAATTGCCACCATAATTAATCACATATGCCCAAAGCATATCCTCTAATATCTGAATAGTTCATTCTGCTTACCGATCTGACTGTGAATGAAAAGCAGTACTCAGACTCACCTTAGTACCTAACCCTTTCTAAAAACAATGCAAGAAATAGGATAAAACTGTATACCATAATTAGAGATAATCAAAATAGGTACCCTAGGCAGCTTCACAATCTTTTGAAGGTGCAACTTTGTATAATCCTACACCAAAAAGGTAGTCCCCACTGGTAAGAAATAAGTAGACTTCATTATTCTATCCATAATGACCCAAATTAAATCAAATTATTTTTGCAGCCGAGAAAGATCGATAATGAAATCCATATCGATTACCTCCCATTTCCATTCAGGCAAATCAATTGTAATATCCATATTAGTCTTAGCTCAGTTCAGCCCATAGTGCATGCATAAATGGATTAGAACCTGAAAATTTAGCTAAGTGTTGGGGACTTAGTTTTATTTTTGGTCTCTTAAATTTGATGATTCTTAAAATGACCTTCCCGACCCCGAGATGTACGTTTTTAAGTTAATTCATATTCAGGGATTTAAGGAGCATGTCTCGAGGAAGTTTTGGATCTTTTGAATGAGGTTTGGGCCATGTTGAGATTTCAATTCCAGCAACTCAATATGGTTGGACCACATCATGGTGGAATAGAGATGACATCACTAGCATATTATGGTGATGGCCTAATCGGCGTCCCAATTATGAATTTAAATTACAGAAGGGTAGTGTTGTCTTTTTCCATCGCCCAATCTGTATTAACATGGGATTTGGCTTTAGTTAAGGCATTTTATGCCCAAAATCCCTAATCTTACTTTTAAATAAACCCTAAGATCTTTCCTAGTTCATCAAATTAAGCTCCTTTCTTTTTAAGAAAAATCAAGAAAATAAGTTCCCAACTTCAAGAATCCCTAAGGAAGCTTAAGGAATTGTGTTGTTTTTCAAGGATTTAGGATTTTAAGGTATGTTAGATGTTCATTCATTGGTCCATTTCACCTGTGGAGTCCAAGAACACATTTTCAAGATTAAAGTTATGATTTTTACTTGTTATTGTAAGCTATCTTCATGAAGCTATTATGAACATGGATTTCAAATTATGTTTATCTTATGGTTTCGCTGGAACTAGCCTTGACACATTTGAATGGTGCTTATCTGCTTGTTAAATCTTAATCCATGATTTTAGTATTGAAATTATGCTATTATTACATATTTAAACTATTCCCATGCTTAAGACTGTGAATTCCAAGTGTTTGATGAAATGCCTAAATAATTGAGTTTGAATGATGACTACTTATTATGTTTTTTGAAGCTGTAGTATGTCCTATTGCTATTATTATCGAGTCCTACGGGTTATGAATTCCTAAAATTTAGCTGTTTAACTAGTTTTTAGTACCTATAGAATGATTTCAGTCATACCATGAGCAACATCATTCCGTTAGTTGATACGGTCAGTTATGGGTTCAGTTAAGCTTTGTCCAGTCTAGTGATCAGTATCAGTTCATTTAGAAGTAAGATTCAGCACGGAGCGAACCCAGGGATGGTGGGAATTCCTTCCAGGTTAGGGTGTGACCCTTAGTCGTAATTCGTAAGTTATAGAACTATGTATCCAGCTTAGGTTAAGATGTCTTCCTGCCAGTTTAGGGTTGACTCAAATCTCATGAGTACTCCTACTAGTTAGGGTGTGACCCTTAGTCGTAATCCCTGAGTTATAGAACTATATAGCCAGCGTAGCTTGAGATGTCTTCCTGCCAGTTTAGGGTTGAATCAAATCTCATGAGTACTCCTACCAGATTAGGGTGACTATTTACTCATTCAGGACACCAATTTAGTAAATCCACACAGCCATTATCAACACCCATGGCATAGTATAGACACCCTTCTAACTGGGGTTATAGATTGGACCCCGATTAGCTTAGATTGAAGCATGTCGGTTAGATGACACCTCTTAAAGTCTCAGTCCAGTATTCAGTATAATTCTATTCAGGTTTGCATGGGCCATAGTATACAGTTATCAGATATTCAGTTAACGAGTTTTAGTATTTTATTTTACAAACTATTTTAGAATTATGTTATATGCTTGGTCATGCATTCTCAGATTTTACAACATTCACGCATTCATACCAATTATTCAGTTACCTCATGCTATTCATTTATTCAGTTATTACTCATGCACATAACCCAAGCATATCAGCCTAACCTCATCTATTATACTAGTACATTTAAAGTACTAACCACATACTCATTTATTGCGCTATGATGTCTTATATCATAGGTTTGGATGCTGAGGTTCCTGACTGCAGTTAGACATTCTAGCACATCAGTAGCAGCGGTAGTAGTGAGGCCTCATATTCTGAGGATCGATTATGTTTATTTTAGTGTTTTCAATTTAGTTGTCAGGTTGATTTAGTTGTGTCCTATCCCATCAACTCTTATTTAGTCAGTTTTTGAGGCTTTTGGACACTTCAGACAGTCATTCATTTTGTTATTACTTTAATCAGTTTTCAGATAATTATTTTTTGGCAGTTGTTTTCAGACTTATGATTTAGAAATGTTTTAGTATTTAAAACCTTATGGCATATTCAGTTATTCTTCCCATATGTATTTTATTACTGTTATTCAGTGCTCATAGCAGGTAACAACTCATGGGTTAAACTTATGGTCTTTTAGGACCATAAGCACCGTTGTCGTGACTAAGGGGTAGCCTCGGGTTATAACAAAACTTGGTATCAGAGCCCAAGGTTTTACAGTTTTCTAGGGATTCTGAAAGACGCATTGAGTCTTTTGCATGGGTGTGAAGCACTCCACACTTATAGAAGAGAGGCTACAAGACTTTTAGGAAAAGTTTTCCTTCTTTCAGTATTTATGTCATATGAATGAGCATGGGCTCTATTTAAAATCTCTTTCTAATTCAATATTCCTTTCATTTACATAACATGCCTCCCATAATAAATAATGGAAGAAGAAACGGTAATTAGCCCGCACCTTGGCCCATTTAGAAAGATCCCTTTAATGAGCATGTCTCTCATGCCAATTTCATAGCTACATTTACCACTTTATCTCACTCTATAGTAGCTTAGAATAATTAGTAGGCTACTATCCCAACTATTTCAGTTGTTAATACCACTGCATCTAGGATTTAGGACTTTACCCGAATGGATCTTCCTTTGTTTTGGGATCTAAGTCTGATGAGGATCCACAGGAGTTCCTTGATATAGTGTAGAAGGTAAAAAATATCATGGGTATCTCATTTAGTGAAAGTGTAGAGTTGGCTTCTTACTAGTTACATGATGTAGCTCATACTTGGTTTAAGAAGTGGAAGGGGGATAAAGGAGCAGATGCAGGGCCTGTTAAATGGGAGGAGTTTGTTAAAACCTTTTTAGATAGATTCTTTCCCTTAGAGTTGAGTAAAGCTAAGGTGCTGGAGTTTATTAATTTGAAGCAGGATAGTATGAGTGTGAAGGAGTATTCTCTTAAGTTTACTCAATTGGCAAGGTAATTTCGTGTATCTGATAGTGTCGTCAAAGAGTGTAGGACCATAATGTTGATTAAGAAGATGGACTTGTCTAGGCTTATGGTCCATTTTCAGCAGATTAAGAAGGAGAAGGCTAATGAGAAAGAAAGAGAGAACAAAAGGGCTAAAACAAGTAGTTTCAACTTTGCTCAGCCAAGGTCAGAGAGTGGTAATCATCCTCAATTCCATCAAAAATATTTAGCCCTAGATTCATCTTCAGCTAGTGCTCCAGTACCAAAGTTCAGAAATGATAATTGGCATCAGATTCCAGGCTTTAAATCCCAGGGCAGCATAAATAGTGGTCGTACGAATCCTCTTTTCCAGAAATATGGTCGAAACCCTCTAGGTATGTGTAGGGCTGGCAGTGATGTATATTTTGGGTGTAGCAAGCCAGGCCACAGAATCAAGGAATGTCCCAAGGTGGGTTTACAAAGTCAGCATAGTCGTTCTTTAGCTTCGCCGGTTGCCCGACTCAGCAGGGTGCCAAATCCAGTGCAACTAGTGGACAACGCCCAAAAATACTATATGCACTTCAGTCCTGAAAGGATGAGGAAAGTTCTCCTGATGTGGTTACATGTATGTTATAGGTCTTTCATTTACATGTTTATACTTTATTAGATCTCGGAGCTTCTCTTTCTTTTGTGACCCCCTATATAGCTGTCAACTTCAGAGTCAATTCTGAAATCTTAACAAATCCTTTCTTAGTGTCTACCCCAATGGGTATGTCTATTGTAGCCCGACGGGTATACAGAAACTGCTTGGTTATAGTATCCTAGAAAGTCACTTTAGTAGACCTTGTGGAGTTAGAGATGATGGATTTTGATGTCATTATTGGCATGGATTGGCTCCACTCATGCTATACTTTAGTTGTTGTAGAGACAAAATTGTCCATTTTCAGTTCCCAAATAAACCAATCCTTGAATGGAGGGGTAATACCTCAGCCCTTAGGGATCATCTTATTTCGCACCATAGAGCGAGAAAAATGATATCTAAGGGGTGTGTTTACCATCTTGTTTGACTCAAAAGAATCCAGTTCAGAAACTCTTAGTCTTGAGTTAGTCTCAGTAGTAAGGGAATTTCCAGATGTGTTCCCTGAAGATCTTCCCGACGTTTCTCCCAAAAAGAGAGATTTACTTCGGAATAGACCTTCTTCTAGATACCCAGCCTGTCTCTATTCTACCTTATAGAATGGCTCTAGCTGAGCTTAGAGAATTGAAGGAACAATTGAAAGATCTCTTAGATAAAGGTTTTATTAGGCCCAGTGTCTCCCCATGGGGTGCTCCAGTCCTTTTCATGCAAAAGAAAGATGGTTCCCTTAGAATGTGCATCCATTACCATCAGTTGAACAAAGTCACAATCAAGAATAAGTATCCACTCCCCAGAATTAATGACTTGTTCAACCAACTTCAGGTTGCCAGTTATTTCTCTAACATAGACTTCAGATCCGTCTATCATCAACTAAGAGCTAGAGAATGTGACATTCTAAAAACAACTTTTAAAACTCGAAATGGTCACTTCGAGTTTCTAGTTATGTCCTTTGGTCTAACAAATGCCCTAGTAGCTTTCATGAAATTGATGAACAGATTGTCCAAGCAGTACTTGGATATGTTTGTCATAGTCTTCATTGATGCTATTCTTATCTATTTCCCTAATGAAAATGATCATGCTGTCTACCTCAGAATTGTATTGCAAACTCTTAGAGCCAATCAGTTGTTTGCTAAATTTAGTAAGTGCAAATTTTGGCTAAGATTAGTAGCTTTTCTTAGACATATTATTTTTGGTGATGGCATTAGAGTTGACCCTCAAAAGACTGAAGCAGTTAGAAACTAGCCCAGACCCATCTCTCCATCAAATATTAGGAGTTTCTTGGGTTTGGCTGGCTAGTACCGTCAATTTATTAAAGGGTTTTAATCAATTGCATCCCCCTATGGCTAGATTGACATAGAAAAAAGTCAAGTTTTAGTGGTCAGATTCTTATGAAAAGAGTTTTTAGGAGTTGAAGACTCGACTCATATCAGCCCCAGTGTTGACCTTGCCAGTTGGTTAAGATAGGTTTGTTGTTTACTGTGATGCTTCCAAAGTTGGTTTAAGTTGTGTTTTGATGCAGAGAGTTAAGGTCATAGCCTACACCTCTAGACAGCTTAAGCCCCATGAAAAGAATTATCCTATCTATGATCTTGAGTTAGCAGCTAATGTTTTTGCCTTAAAAATTTGGAGGCACTATCTTTATGGGGTTCATTTTGATGTTTTCACGGATCACAAAAGCTTGGAGTATTTGTTTTCACAAAAAGATATAAATTTCTGTTAGAGAAGGTGGTTAGAATTGTTGAAAGATTATGATATGAGTATTTTGTATCATCTGAGCAAGGCCAATGTAGTGGCAGATACCCTTAGTAGATTGTCTATTGGTAGTGTTAATCATAAAGAAGATGAGAAGAAGAAGTTAGTCAGCGAAGTTCATTAGCTTACTAGATTAAGTGTTCGGTTGGTGAATTCAGTTGAGGGTAGTGTATGGGTTTAGAATAGTTTGGAATCTTCTTTGGTTGCCAAAGTGAAGAAGAAGCAATGTAGGGATTCCAGTTTAGGTAAGTTAAAGGAATCAGTTAGAGATTAGAAGGTAGAGGTTTCTCCCAAGGAGGAAATGATGTGTTGCGGTGTTAGGGTAGGTTGTGTGTTTGGTGTGTTGATAGGTCAAGATAGCAAATCCTTATAGAAATGCATAGTGCGCGATACTCTATTCACCCAGGGGCCACTAAGATGTACTGTAATTTGAGGGAAATCTATTGGCAGAGTGGAATGAAGAGGGATATTGTAGAGTTCGTAGCTAAGTGCTCAAATTGTCAGCAGGTTAAGGTTCAACACTAAAATCCTAGTGGCACTTTGCAGGAGTTTGGCATTCCTACTTGGAAGTGGGAAGAGGTGAACATGGACTTTGTTACATGGTTGCCCCATTCATGTTATCAGCCTGACTTGATATGGGTTATCATAGACAGAATAACCAAA
The DNA here is from genome assembly GCF_002878395.1 of Capsicum annuum. Lineage (NCBI taxonomy): Eukaryota > Viridiplantae > Streptophyta > Magnoliopsida > Solanales > Solanaceae > Capsicum > Capsicum annuum. The sequence continues at coordinate 100,832,836 of NC_061115.1, read as the reverse complement.
TCAGCCTATTTCTTGCAAGTTCATACTTCCTATACAACTGAGGATTATGACAAGCTCTATATTAGAGAGTTAGTTAGGTTACATGGAATCCCGCTTTCTATCATTTTAGATAAAAGTACTCAGTTTACCTCTCATTTTTAGAAATTTTTTCAGAAGGGCCTTGGTAACTAAGTTCATCTCAGTACATCCTTTCACCCTCAGACAGATGGTCAGGCAGAAAGGACCATTCAAACCCTAGAGGACATGTTGAGAGCATGCGTTATCAATCTTAAGGGCAGTTGGGATGATCACTTGCCATTGATTGAGTTTTCCTACAATAACAGTTATCACTCTAGTATTCAGATAACTCTATTTTAGGCTCTTTATAGGAGGAGATGTAGATCTCTTATTAGTTGGATTAAGGTAGGTAAGACTGCATTTATAGGGCCAAATTCAGTATTTAATGCCTTGGAGAAAGTTCAGTTGATTAGGGAGAGGCTTAAGACAGCCCAAAGTCGACAGAAATCATATGCAGATGTAAGGAGAAGGGATCTTGAATTTGAGGTTGAGAGATTTGGTATATTTGAAGATCACTCCCATAAAGGGAGTGAAGAGATTTGGCTAAAAGGGGAAGCTTAGTCCCTGATATGTAGGCCCTTACAAGATCTTGAGTCATTTTGGAAAGGTAGAATACGAGCTTAAGTTGCCTACAAATTTGGCATCAGTGCATCTTATGTTTCATGTCTCTTTGCTAAAGAAGTGTATTGGTGACCCAGCTATTGTAGTCCATTTAGAAAGTACAGGTGTTTAGGACAACCATTCTTACAAGGAAATCACAGTTGAAATCCTTAATCATTAGATTCGTAGACTAAGGAATAAAGAAGTTCCCTTGGTAAAAGTTCTTGGGTGGAATCAGTCCATTGAGGGAGCTACTTGGGAAACAGAAGTAGACATGCGTACCAAGTACCCTCATATTTTCTCTGCAAACTCAGAATCAATTTAAGGTAATAGTTTTCCTTAGATTATCTCTTTTTCAGTCTCAGTTCTACCAATATAATCAACTTTCTGTCATTGCATGCATTCACAAATCAGTTCAGTCATGTATCATGTTTAAGACTCAGTCATGTAGCCATATTTTCTTTTATGCATGTTCAATATATGATTTCAGTTTCCTCAATATTCTCAACTTAATTAGCCTCATTTGAGGATGAATGTTCCTAAGGGGGAGTTATTGTAATACCCCGTATTAGTCTTAACTCAGTTCAGCACATAGCACATGCAGAAGAGGCTTAGAGCCTGAAAATTTAGCTGTGTTAGGGACTTAGTTTTATTTTTGGCCTCTTAACTTTGATGATTCTTAAAGTGACCTTCTCGACCCCAAGATGTAAGTTTTTGAATTAATTCATATTCAGGGGTGTAAGGAGCATGTCTCGAGGAAGTTTTGGATTTTTAGAACGAGGTTTGGGCCGTGTTGGGATTTCAATTCCAGAAACTCAATGTGGTTGCACAACATCATGGTGGAATAGAGATGACATCACTGGCGCATCATAGTGATGGCCTAATTGGCACCAGATATGAATTTAAATTGTAGAAGGGCAGTCTTGTCTTTTCCCATCGCCCCAATCCATATTAACATAAGATTTGGCTTTAGTTAAGGCATATTATTCCCAAGATCCCCAATCTTACTCTCAAATAAACCCTAAGATCTTCCCTAGTTCATCAAATCAATTCCTTTCCTTTCAAGAAAAAAAAAAAAAAAAACAAGTTCGCAAATTCAATAATCTATAAGGAAGCTTAAGGAATTATTTTTCTTTTCAAGAATTTAAGCTTTTAAGGTATGTTAGATATTCATTAATGGGTCCTTCTCACCCATGGAGTCCAAGAACCTATTTTCAAGATTAAAGTTATGATTTTTACTTGTTATTGTGAGTTATCTTCATAAAGCTATTATGAACGTGGATTTCAAATTATGTTTATCATGTGGTTTCGTTGGAATTAACCTTGACACATTTGAATGGTGCTTATCCGATGTTACATCTTAATTCATGATTTTAGTATTGAAATTATGCTATTATTACATGTTTAAACTATTCCCATGCTTAAGCCCCTGAATTTCAAGTGTTTGATGAAATTCCTAAATGATTGAGTTTGAATGATGACTACTTATTATAGTTTTCGAAGCTTTAGCATGTCCTATTGTTATTGTTATCGAGTACTGGGGGTTATGAATACCCGAAATTTAGTTATTTACCTAGTTTTCAGTATCTACAAAATGATTTCAGTTATACCATGAGCAACATCATTCAGTCAATTAATACGGTCAGTTGTGGGTTTGGTTAAGCTTAGTCCAGTCTAGTGATCAGTGTCAGTACAATTGGAAGTAGGATTCAGCATCGAGCGAACCCGGGGATGGGGGAATTCCTGTCATGTTTGGGTGTGAGCCTTTGTAGCAATTCCTGAGTTATAGAATTATATAGCCAACGTAGGTTAAGATGTCTTCCTGCCAGTTTAGGGTTGACTCGAATCTCATGAGTACTCCTTGCAGATTAGGGTGACTCCTTAGTCTTTCGGGACACCAGTTTAGTGGATCCACACAGTCATTGTCAGTACCTATGGCACGGTACTGATACCCTTCCAACTGGGGTTACAGGTTGGACCTCGATTAGCTCAGATTGGGGCATGTCAGTTTGATAATACCTCCCACAATCTCTGCTCAGTATTCAATATGAATCAGTTCAGCTTTGCATGGGCCATAGTATACAGTTATCAGATATTCAGTTAACAGTTTTTAGTATTTCAGTTTACATACTATTTTAGAATTATGTTATATGCTTGGTCATGCTTTCTCAGATTTTACAGCATTCACGCATTCATACCAGATATTCAGTTACCTCATGCTATTCTTTCAGTCAGTTATTACTCATGCAAATAACCCATACATATCAGCCTAACCTCATCTAGCATATCGGTACATTCAAAGGACTGACCGTATGCTCGTTTCTTGTGCAATGATGTCTCATATCATAGGTTTAGACGCACAGGTTCCCGACCGCACTTAGACATTCCATCCATCAGCAGCAGCAGTAGTGGTGAGTCTTCATATTCTGAGGACCAATTATGTTTATTTCAGTGTTTTCAATTTAGTTGTCAGGTTGAGTTAGTTGTGTCCTGTCCCATCAACTCTTATTCAGTCAGTTTTTGAAGCTTTTGGACACTTCAGACAGTCAGTCAGTTTGTCATTACTTTTATCAGTTTTCAGATAATTATTTTTTGGTAGTTGTTTTCAGACTTGTGATTTAGAAATGTTTTAGTATTTAAAACCTTATAGCATATTCAGTTATTCTACCCATGTGTATTTTATTACTGTTATTCAGTGCTCATAGCAGGTACCAGCTCATGGGTTAACTTGTTTGGACATCATCCCTAGTTAGGACAGAAGAATTTTCTTGTGGTCCATATCATCGAGGCATGATCTAAAAAGTGAACAACCAAGGATTAAAGAAGATTCTAGGACTTAGGCTCCAATTTTGAAACTAGAATATCAAGAAAGTGAAACATTCCAAAATACACTGTAACCTCTCTCTTATGAGTATGACATTCTACACACTCCTAAAAGAGACTCTACCAGACACGGCTTTGTGGACTCCCAATTGACCATAAACCTAAAGCTCTAATACCAACTTAACATGATTCAACCTGAGGACTTATCGTAATGGGAATCCTAGGTCTGACCAGTACCAAAGACCACCACTGTTACCTAACCCAACCTCCAGCCGCCTTCCCTAAGTTGGCTGAATTTAGAATATATAACAAGATAGCATAACTATCCAGATTATAGACTCTGGGATAGGTCGATATCGAGATCAACCCAATCGAATCCGACCATCCCATACCAATCGTCCAACCATGCCAAGTCAAACCAAACCATAGGTCCAACCATAACTAAATAAGTTCCATTAATAATTGAATAATCCCAAAATAAAATATGATAAAAAAGTGAGAAATTTTGTCTAATGATGTCAGCCCCAATACCAATACCAATACTAAGGCTGACACCAATACCGATCCCGCCCATAACAACCCATGAAGTTCCACAAAAGCTTCTAACCAAAAAAATACCAAAATCTAGTTGGGACATACCCCCAACCATAGACAAAATTAATATCCATAAATAAATCAAAGTATGAAATAACATCCATAAAATAGAGCCTTCTGAAAAGATGAAAGCTCATCACTTCAATCCAAAGCTAACCCACAAATGTCCAAATGATAAACAAGAGGAGAACGGTCGATTCCTACATCATGTGGGGATACAACACATGAAGATGGGTTAGTAGGTGAATGCTAGTATGAACTCAAGATAAGAATAAAATAATTCCAATTGTAAAACCAAGTAAAACCATCCATATGCATACAAACCTACATATTTATAACCATAATGGGAAAGGGAATCAGGTATAGCATGCCATTAAAACCTTTACTTAGGCTATGTATATTTTCCATCCTAAAACCACCTAAGGGCTATATGGGTTCAGCTCCCCTACTGAAAGGACCCCAGTGCATGAAGCCGCACGACCAGAGAAAAGAACCTAGGATTACTAGTACATCCCCCAAAATATAAAGTATGACATCATACACACGGTTACTAGGACTAAACCTTACATCGACAAATATGAGTTTCTAGTTTTGATCCCCCGGGGCCTCCATCTTCCACAGCTTTGCTACACGCCCCCTTTTAAGCCCAATTAATACTATTACCAAACAACCAACCCATTTTTCATTTAATATTAACCAAGGCCATTTGTAGTGGTATCGCCATACCGACTATAACTTACAAGTATTATCCCTAGTCCAAACCTTTTTGAGAATAAGGGATTCCCACGTACCCATACATCATATTACCCAATTAACATTGGGGATTCCCATGTACCCCACAAGTATGTTTATAAAGTCAAATTATTTCAAAATCATTTAAATTATTCATATCATTTAGGGTTCCATTACCAATTTTAAACCATACATAAGTTCCATTAAAAACCAATATTATGATAAAAACATTATTTTAGGTATTTTATCAAACACATTGGGGCATAGTATTTCCAAAACCAAAGTCCATCACCAAATAACCATTACCATTCAACCAATTATCCAAAACCACCATTAAAGCATATAAAAGAATAATTAAAATATGAGAAAACCATAACCAAGCATTTATAACCAAAACCCCCAAATTAGTTTTAAAAACCCAAAATCATACAAAATTCAAATCATGAAAACATTAAATAAAACCATACCTTTAGTTGGAACTAACAATAAGAGAAGAAAATGTACCTTAAACCAATAAGATAATGGGGAGAAATCACCAAGACAAGCCCTAATTTACTCTTTTAGATGAAACTCTAGCAAGAACTCTAAAGAGGATTTAAGAGTGTTTTCTACATTTTTAAGAATAGAATAGTCGGGCAAATAATCTCCCAATAGGAATATAAGTCATGGGCCCTTATTAGGATAAGTGGGGAAATGTCTAGATTGCCCTCACTTAAACTGCACTTAATTTCCGTCATAGTGTATAACTAACCCTTATGAGTCGTACCCATCCTGTACGAGTAGTACCCATCTCTCATACCCTAACTTTCCCCCTTGGACCCAATATTGTCCAACATATGACATACCCAACCTCAAGTCTTATCCAAGTGTATGAATGGTACCCATAAACCATTCCCCTAGCAGAATAGAATCCTAGGAGATTTGAACACTAACCACTGTATGAGTCCTAGGTATGACTCATACCCTAGATTATGGCTAATGTTGATCAACTCGTACTTAGATCCAACCTAATTTATCAAGTCTAAGGTTAGATAATGAAACCAAACAACCTGTATCCACCAATACGACTCGTACCACCTGTATCGTTCTTATTCTAGTGACTAAATTCACCCCTCCAGCCAACACTAGTCAGCATATGATTAGACCATACGACTCATACCCTAGTGTATGACTCATTCCCTAAGTCATATCTTACCCAGAAACTAGAAATCAAGGAAATTTTCTAAGGTCAGAAACCATGGTGTTTCAAATTTGGACGAGCATTATGGGAAAGATAGTTGTGAGAATATTCTAAAAAATAGAGGTTGAAAATGGCGCTACATGTTAAAACAAAAATTTTTAAGTGTAAGCTCCGATGAAGAGGTTCGTAAAACAAAAGTGGAATAGTTGACTTTAAAAAATTGTAATAAGCTTTGTCATATGTGGAATGATCTAAAGCACAAGGAATTATATTCATTTTAATCATGTTGTTATTTAAGGTATGATTTTTATTTTCTTTGTATAAACAATGCAAAATAAACAAGGTCATTAAACTAAGCTTAAATCTAATCATTTCAGGGGATCAAAAGTGTTTGTAGCAGCTCGTGCTGAAATTGTGAGTTATACCATTTTATTCATGTACTAATGATACTTTGAATCTATTTAATATTGTGTTGTTTGGTAAATAAATATTTTATTACCAAAATGAAAAGTTAAAGCTTAAAAGAAATAAAATAGTAAATTTGTTACTGGACATGAAGCCCAGTAAGCAATGCACCTACATTCATCTATATCTTATCTATCCCAAATCATGTCTATCTATTTGAATCATACCTAATTCATCAAAAGTTGTTGAAGTTGTGCATGTAAGATTCAAGTCTTGGACATTCTTTGTTGCTACATACCAACCCTCTCTAATGCACTTTCTAAAAATTACCTAGGAGCAGTTGGCAGATTTCTTTGATTAAGAATAGGCATGTACGTTATAGTCCATTTCAGTCAGATACCTGTAAACACCATTTCATATTATTTTGTTTTTATACAGGGTGAAAAGGAATCTGAAGGTATAGAAACTGACAGAATTGAGTTCTACAAGCGTACTCATTACATGAGTGAAAAAGGATAGTCATATGAAGAAGTTGAGACTAACTATGTAAGAAATTAAAATTTTAGTAACATATCATTGTATTTGTCTAATTAATATTCTTCATATCTTCTATTTTAAATGTGTTATTATTTCATGCAGAACAACATGGAAGATTTGAAAGCTCTATATACTTCTAGAGAGTCTTCCGTGATTATTGATAAAATTGTGGATGTTGTACTTAATACAAATTTGGGGTAAATAAAAGGTATTGGTTATGGTCCTAAACCTAATATTACAAGGGCAACATAAAGTAGAGTGACAAATTTAAAAGACTCCCTCAAAAAGGCAAAATAGGAAGCTGCTAGTGCCCAAAATGAGTTACAAAAATAATTAAATATAGCTGAAACTATGGTAGAAAGCCAAAAATCATATATACATGACCAGTAATGTCAAATACGAGACCAACGGTCATATATTTAAGCATTAAAATCTCAATTGAATATTGTAGTGGCACAAGAAAATGCTTAAAAAAATGCAACTTCTTATTAGCCTATTGCCGTCAAGGTTAGAAGTAACGCAAATTTATATGATAAGTTTTATTTAATTTCTCTTTATTAATATATAAATTTTGTACATCAACATGATCGAACATGTTCTTAATGGGTTCATTTTCTAGTAGAGTTGTTAAAATTAAAGTTTTACATACAGTTTTGTTGTAACAAATAAAGTTTTGTTTTTATTTGTGATTTTCTTTCTCTTGATGATAATGTTGGTATGTGTTGCTTCAACAATGTTTACTAGTACTATTTGGTCTTAGATCTATCATTTACAGGAGTTTTTTTTTATGTTTTTACTAGATAGTTCTTATCTAGTTTTTGACATTAAGAGTGTTTTCTGTTATATGTTTTCTATTACATGGTTAAGATTCTATCACCTTATATTGGGAGAGAGTGTCTTCTCCTCTTTCTATCTTTTATTGCTTCTTTTTATTGCTTTCCTTTTTTTCTTACTTATTTGTTCTGTGGATTCTTAGGAGTATCCACAGTGCTCTTTTTACTCTTACATGTCTGATTCTAGCAGCTAACTAAAGCTTCAGTAAAAGCTGGTGCATCAGCAGTACTAAGGGTAGGGGTACCAATCACCTTTTTACTCTACACAGCCTTCTAGTTTTCCACATAACCAGCAACTTTATCATTAGCAAAAGTATCAGGTGTAACCCCTTCATCTTGTACTTGATCAGTACTAGTTTTTCCCTTTCGAACAATAGATATAGTCATATTACAAGAGTTAACCTCAATAGGGTTAACATGAGAGTTTAGCTCACTAGTGTGAGAGTCATGAATTTGCACTTCCTCCACACTGTCCACCCCTTATAAGACCATATAACATGTATTTTTAACTTCTTTCAGACGAACATCTAAGCCATCATTAACACTAGCATCACTTGTAGGGGTGGAAAATTGGAGCATACAAGTCAATACCTGAGGGTTTTGTTGATTTTGCAATATATGAGGATATTATTGATGATCCTAAGCGGTAGAATCTTAAGCATGTGGTGACTTGGGTCCATATACCTTTTGTTGTTGCTGATGATGATCATTTTATTGATCATCATTATTTGTTGCTTAAAATAAACCATTTTTCATGTCTCTATTTATAGGAAAAAATGAGACAAACTCAAGCGCGCAGTGCATTAGCACCAAACCTTCTTTACTGGAATTGATATTAACTCTTAATCAAAATAACATTTTGAACAATCTAGTAGAGGGTCTAATGCTGCAAGAAAAACACGATTTTAATTACTCATACTATGTTGATATAATAAAATCTAGTACTAGTAATTAATATGTTAACATAGATAAGCATATTTATCAACATTATTTAACTATTATAACTTAGGGTGGAGGTAACCTTTAGAATACAAGTTTGACAAACTTAGTAGCTTTGACCCAAATCACATATATGTGTGTGCGTTAGTAAAAATTCATTAGTTACTCCTTATGTACAAACATTAAATTTAGAAATAATTTTTAAAGGTCGCCTCTTAGACCTCATAAAATTTAAATTATGGATCATTTTATGTAAATTGGGCGATATTTGAAGGAAAAAAGTACTTTAGGTACTGATTAGTAGGATTTGAAGTTGACGTTAAGAAATGATATTTGAAAGTTAAAGTTTGATAGATTTATTTTTTCATTGTTGAGAAGTTTGATGTGTTTACCAAATAGTTTTTATCTTATTTTTGACATTAAGGGTGCTTTCTGTTGTATGTTTCCTATTACATGGTTATGATTCCATCACCTTATATTAGGGGAGAGTGTCTTTCCCTCTTTCTAATTTTTGCTACTTTATTTTTATTTCTTCTTTCTTCTTCTTGCTTATTTATTATGTAGATTTTTAGGAGTATCTATGGTGTCCATTCCATTCTTACATGTCTAATTCTGGCAACCAACTAAATTTCAACAAAATTTGGTGCATTAGCAGTACCAAGGGCAGGGGTACTGATCATCTCTTTACTCTGCACAACTTTCTCATTTTTCACATAACTAGTAACTTCACATTAGAAAAGTGTCAGGTGTAACTCCTTTCTCTTGTACCTAATCAGTACCAGTTTTGCCATTCTGAACAATAGGTGTAGTTACATTACAAGAGTCAACCTCAATAGGGTTAACATGAGAGTTTTGCTCCCCAATGTGAGAATTATAAATCTTCCCTTCCTCCACACTGTCCACCCCTCTAAGACCACATCACAAACCTTTTTAGCTTCTTCCACACGATCATTTAATCCAATACTAACACTAGCATCACTTGGTGGGGAGGGTTAGCAAATAGGAGCATATAATTCAATACCTGAGGAGTTTTATTGGTTTTGCAATATCTGAGGATCTTATCGATGAGCCTGAGAAGTTGAAACTTTAGTCTGTGGTGACTTGGGTCTATATACCTTTTATTGTTGCTAGTGATAAAGTAGTTGTTATTGTTGGTTGCTCTTTTTTCCTTTTTTTTCTCTGGTTTTGCCCTTGTTTTTTGTGCTGCACCTGTATTTTTTTTTGGTTTGATTTGTGCTATTTAGTTCAGGTGTGATTTGGTTTAGTTAAGATAGTGTCTCATTGTTAGTGTCTTCATTGCCTTCCTCTTGATCATTACTGCGTTTTGAAGCCTCTTCCAGTTTCTTCCTTCTTTTAAATTCATCATCCCTCCTTTTGATGGTACAATGCATTACATTATGTTTAATGCCTAAGGTACTCCAATTTTCCTCCACATGTTTTGGGAAGACTCGCTTTACATAATTACATATTTAATGTATTCTAGTTGTGGCTTAGAGCAGCAGTAGAATGTAGAGTCATTTTGACTGCTAAATCTGAAAGAATCATCATCAAACTTAATTTTCTTCTCTTTTCCACAGGTATAAAAGTGAGAGTTGAATGTAGAGTAAATGCAAGCTCTATACGTTATTGATACTTCAGAAGAAACCTCTATATATCTGTCTTATTTTAGGATAGGAGTAATATTTTGTACCATATTTCATTTAGATTTCCTTGTTATTGGACTTGTTTTACTTTTATTTACCTTGTAAGGAGATATTACCTTAGTACTGTTAGAACATGCACAGCGAAAGCAACAATTAACCAGAATTGACAACTTACATAGAATCTAAATAACATAAATTAGCAAATAAAAATTAGAAAACTTACCTTTTGAAGCTTTCACACAAACTGTCCAAAAACTTGCTTGCCAGGTCTGATGACTTTTAGTATGCCCTGATTAGCCTTATTAACCAACACTTGTGTAGGCAAGTGGTTTTTGGGTTGAAGACAGAATTTTGGAGTACTAGAAAAAACATATCCCTTTTTCCAACACATGCCTCTAATTATTCCCAATTTTAATTGAATAAGGGAAGTCACAGTAGAGTCAAAAACATTTTTGGACCTTTATTGTGGTCTTAATGCCAAAACAATTTTGGCCTTAATATCACCTTAAAATCACAAAACGTTTTCTTCCATAAATAATTCCATAATGCCAAAGTTTAGTTTTAATTCACTCCTTTTATTCCTTATTTACAGAAGACTAGTAAATAAAATAGTATTACTTCTTCTTTGTTTTACAAATTTGATTAGCTAATCAGGCATAGTAGGGACCGTAGATTTATTAATTGAAGCTTTCAATTATGATATTAATTCAGTAATGAATGAATTATCTTACCATAATAAATTATAAATTATTCCACTAAAAATCTGTAATCGCACTCTGATAATGCTTAACTCACACCATTATTTATGGGTAAGGTGATTTTTTCAAGTATATTAACCCAACATAAGTTGGGGTCGAATCCTTAAGGAGTGGAATTAGTCTTCAAATCCTATGGGTTTTAATAGCTACTAAAGAGATACTCGTAATGTAAATAAAATGAAATGTATAAATTAAAATTTGGGGGGATTGGTTTGGAAGAGTTGTTTTACCAAAATCTACTCAAACTACCAATTAAAGGAAACAAATGTGGATAAGATTTCAATATGAGACAAGTCTTGCGATTATGTCTTCCTAGGGGCAAATAATGCATGGGTTCATGATAATCAAATGCAAATTCTAGTCAACAACTACATAGTAAGGGTAGGTTAGGTATTCTTGATGCTAGGTTTTCAACAAAACATCAAGATTACCACCCATGGACCCTTTTGGACACCTCATGGATATGGTAAGCAAATCCACCTAATACCTCAATTGGGCATCCCTATTTCTAGGAAAATGCCCAAGACCTAACTAATTATCATTCCGCTCTTATTTCAAAGATAATGAAAAGGGAATAAGCTACATCTAACTATTGTTCACTAATACCTTGTCACCCATATCCATCCTTCAAGGATGATATAGGATCCAAAAGTATACTCGCATCCCTCTTTCAAGGATAATGTGAGATTTTGGGAATTTAGGATTTTCACCCATAAATTCCAACTCAATTAAAATAGCATTAGTGAAACCCATCATCATTAACAAAGAATCTACACTAATAAATCACAACCCATACATATTTGCACCCTATTTTAATATAATCCCAAGATAGATGTTTAGCTACTCATGAAGTTAAATAAAAGAAATATACCAAAAGGATCATTCAATGCTTCCATTCAAGATTCAATCAAGAATATTCTCCAATATAACTTCAATTATAACTAAACTCAATTGAGAAATTAGAAACAATACTTTTTCCAATTTGGTAGGGTTTTAAGTTACTCTAAGTTCAATTCTAGTTGGGAAGATACCAAAAAATGAATGGGTTTTTTATCTATATGGGATTTGGGGTCAGCTTTATGAAATTACAAAACTACCCCTTGGTATAAACCCGTGCTGCCGTGATCACCCTATCTTGATTGTGATCGTGACTCTCGCAATCACGGTGATCGCTGACTTTGACTGATCTTGACTGGCCATGATTGTGGCCCTCAGAATGCAATTGTGGTAACTGAGGGTCAGATCCTGCTTTTATTTCTCCAATTTTTGCACTTCTCTTCCCTTTTTGATCCTTTTTCAGCTCACTTTACTTCTTTTCTTCTCAACACATTAATATAAGCAAGATATGTAAATTAGTGCATTCAAATAACAAAGTTGTCTTATCCATACCATTAAATCATAATAGTGTGCCTGCATTTGGACATAAATGAGGGGTAAATTTGCCACTCATCAACACCCCAACTTAAACCTTTGCTAGTTGTAATACCCTAAAATTTCTAGCTCACTCCAACCCTTAGTACGTACTTGTAACATTTAAAAGCTGGAAAATAACTTGTTTAGGGTAAGTTTCAGGATTTTTGAATGGGGATTGGACCACATTCAAATTGGAAAAATAGTAGCTCTTTGCGATTAGACCGTGTCGCGGTGAGTATCATGATGAGCATGTCATCGCATCGCGATGAAGGCTAGTGCAGAATTTGTCAATTTCTAGAGGGTCACCGTGGTTGCACCACATCACGGTGAACCCCAAAATAGCAATTATCATGATCCAGAGAGTTAACATGATTCCACCGCGTCGCGGTGGGTATCACAATGACCCACTCACCGTATCGCAGTGAGGCCTTAATTAGCATTCCAATTGTGGGATTTTAGATCCCAAGGGCAATATTTTCCTTCATCAAGCCCCTAAATTATGTAAACAGAAGATTAATCTTGAAATTAAGCAAAATATGATCATTGTTCATCAAATTTATCTTCATTAAAACCCTATCTCTCAGATACAAGATCAAATCTTAAGAAATCTCACCATCAATACTCTTAAATTCATTAACCCAGGTATGTTAGATATTCAACCATGGGTTTCTTCCACCCATGGAGTCCAAGTATCTGGTTTAAATTGCAAAAATTAGTATCCTTTCAAGTTATTTTGATTTTAGATTATGATTTCACCCATGAATCTCCATGAACTATGATTTTACTCCATGTATAAATGAAATTATTATTGTTATTCAATTCTCCATGTTTTAATGTTGTCATTCTTAGATTAAATCATGATTTAGTGCTATTCATGTTGAATTCATGCTATTACTACAAGTCCCATAACATTCCCATGATTTAAATAAACTATGAACTACAAGTGTTTGATAAAATGCCTACAAGGGTGAAGATTTGATAGAGGCTTGCATGTTATATCCTTTAAGCTTAAGTATCATGTTAAATATTTTTGCTTTTAAGTCCTGGGGGTATTGAATACCCAAAAACCATAGTTGTTTACTTAGTCACATCTCAGTATCTTCAGGATGACTTCAGAATATTATGAGCATTACTAGATCAGTCAATTAAACTCAGAACAGTTTAACATCCAGTGTTATTCAGTTGGGAGTAGGACTTAGCACCGACCGAGTGCAGGGATGATGGCTTCCCTGTTAGATAGGCAGAGTCGTTAGTAGTAATCCCTATATTCTAGAACTACGTAGCCAGTATAGGATATGAGAAGTCACCCATTAGTTCAGGCTTAACTATCTCGTAGGGGTCACCCGTATCATTAGGCTTGACACCCTTAATCCTTAGAGACCATACAGTACACCAGTTTAGTGGATCTACCCCCATGGCACGGTATAAACACCCTTCCAACTGGGGTTATAGGTTGGACTCCGATTATTTTAGATCAGTATATGTCGATTAGATAATACCTCCTACAGTCTCAGTTACAGTTTTAGTCCAATAATTAATTCAGACACTCAGTTTCAGTATTGGTTGACCAAAGCTTATAGATATCAGTTATTTTAGTTATTTTAGTATTTCAGCTTATAGTTTTTATTCAGTTCATGTTACATGCTTGGTCATATATCCTATGTATTTATAGATTTCACATATTCTTAGTAACTCTAAATTTTATGCATTCTATTCAATACCTGATGTTATACATACATATTCAGATGATTATTTGTCCATGTTCAAGAAACCATGCATATTAGTCTACCTTATTTAGCATACTAGTACATTCAAAGTACTGATCGAATACTTTTTTATTTTGCTCTATGATGTATCATATCATAGGTTCGGACACCCAGTTCCTGGATTGTGCTTAGACTTCTCAGGCTTACACCTGTAGCAATAGTGAGTCATCATATTTTGAGAATAGATTATTTTGTTTCATGCTTTCAGTTTAGTAGTTAGCTGGAGTTAGTAGGGTCCTGTCCCATCAACTCATATTAAGTTAAGTTTAGAGGCTTTCGAACATGTCAGTTAGTTATTCAGATTTTTAGTATTTTATTAGATTCTAATAGTTATTTTCTTTAGATTCATGTTCAGTACCGATTTAGTTGATAAAACCTTAAGGCCAGTCAGTTGTTCTTCCACATTGATTATGTTATTATTCAATGCTCACAGTAGGTACCAGCTTATGGGTTGGCTTGTGGTCACTTAGGACTATAAGCACTGTGTGATGCCCAGGGTATACTCTCGGGGTGTTACAAACTAAGCATTAGAGCTTAAGGTTTTAAAGTATCCTAGGAAGTCTGAAATCCGCGTTAAGTAGATGCTTGTGAATGGGTGTGTAGAGTGCCACACTTATGGGCAAGAGGTTACAAGGCATTTAGGGAAAGTTTCCCTTCTTTCAGTATTTATGTCATGCGACTGAGCATGAGCTCATGTTAAATTCTCTGCCTAATCTAACCTTCCTTCCATTTACAGAACATGTCTCCTAAAAAGAACAACAGAAGAAGAGCAAGAAACCAGCCAGTACCTTTGCCTATTTAGGAAGATCCTCTGGACGAGCATTTTTCTTATGTAGAATTCAGAGTTGTGTTTACCACTCTAGCAAATTCTATAGTAGCTCAGAATGAATGACCAGTTGGTGTGCAAGCCAACCCAGTGGCAAATACTGATTTAACCAGGATTTGGGACTTAACCCGAATGAATCCTTCTTCCTTCACCGGATCCAATTCTATAGAGGATCCAAAGGAATTCTTATATATGGTTCAGAAGGTGATAGATATTTTGTGGGTAACATCTAGTAAAAGTGCTGAGTTAGCTGCATATCAATTGCAAGATGTAGCCCATTCATGGTTTAAGTAGTGGAAAGTAGATAGGGGCACAGATGCAGGGCCTGTAGAATAGGAAGAGTTTGCTACATCATTCTGAGACAAGGTCTTCACATTGAAGTTGAGGGAGGCCAAGGTGTTATAATTTATTAACTTGAGGCAGGGCAACATGAGCATGAAGGTGTATTCCCTCAAGTTTACTCAGTTAGCTAGATATGCTCCTCATGTAGTAGATGATAATAGGTCCAAGATAAGCAAGTTTGTGTCTAGAGTGTCTAATTGTATGGTCAAGAAGTGTAGGACCGCAATGCTAATTAGAGAAATGGACTTGTCTAGGTTGATGGTCCATGCTCAACAAATAGAGAAGCAGAATACTAAGAAGAGAGAGAAGGAGAGCAAGAGGACTAGGACTAGTAGTTTTAATTTTAGCCAGCTATGGTCAGAAGGTGGTAACTTTTCTTAGTTTTATCAGAGATCTTCAGCCCCAGCACGCTGTTCAGCCAGTTCCCCCGTACCCAAATTTAGAATGATCCTTAGGATAAGGCAGCAGGCTCCAAGTCCCAGGGTAGTATTAACAGTGCTCGTATGAATTCTCTATGTTAGAAATATGGAAAACACTATCAAGGTTAGTGTAAAGCTGGCAGCGATGTGTACTTTGGGTATGGCAAGCCAGGCTACTAGGTTAGGAAGTGTCGGGTAGTTTCTCAAAAAGGTAGGGATTTGGGCCAACAGGGCCAGTCCCATCAATCGTCAGTTCCAGGCAGTCACCTGACTCAGCAGGGTGTCGCTTCCAATGCTACCAGTGGTCAGCGTCCAAACAGATTATATTCTCTTCAGTCCCAACAAGATTAAGAAAATTCTCCTGATGTAGTTACTGGTAAGTTGTAGGTCTTTCATTTACATATTTATGCTTTACTAGACCCTAGAGATTCTCTTTATTTTGTAACTCCATATATAGCTATCAAAATCGAAGTTAGTCCTAAAACTCTAGCAGAGCCCTTTTCAGTGTCTACCCCAATAGGTGTTTCCATTGTAGCCTAGCAGGTATACAGGAACTGTCCAATCATAATATATTAGAAAGTTACTTCAGTTGACCTCATAGAGTTAGAGATAACAGATTTTGACATCATTCTTAACATGGATTGGCTCCACTCATGCTATGCTACAGTTGATTGTAGAAATAGAATAGTTCATTTTGAGTTCCTAAATAAACCAGTCCTTGAATGGAGGGAGAGTACTACAGCTCTTAGGGGTCAGCTTTTTTTGTACCTTAGAGTGAGAAGGATGATATCCAAGAGGTGTATTTACCATCTTGTTCGAGTCAAAGACTCTAATTCAGAGACTCCAACCCTTGATTCAATTTCAGTAGTCAAGGAATTCCCAGATGTGTTCCCTGAAGATCTTCTTAGAGTTTCTCCCGAAAGAGAAATCGACTTCGAAATAGACCTTCTTCTAGCTACTCAGCCCATATCTATTCTGCCATACAGGATGGCTCTAGCAGAACTCAAAGAGTTAAAAGAACAGTTAAAAGATCTCTTGGATAAAGGAATTATCAGGTCTAGCATCTCTTCGTGGGGCGCACTAATTCTATTCGTGCGTAAGAAAGATGGTTCTCTTAGAATGTGTATAGACTACCTTCAGTTGACCAAAGTCAGAGTCAAGAATAAATATCCACTCCCTAGAATCAATGACTTGTTTGACAAAATTTAGGGTGCTAGCTACTTTTCAAAGATAGACTTTAGATCAGGCTGTCATCAGCTTAGAGTCACGGAATGCGACATTCTAAAAATAGCTTTCCAAACCTGGTATGGTAACTTAGAGTTTCTAGTCATGTTATTTGGTCTTACTAATGCCCTAGTAGCTTTCATGGGCTTAATAAATCATGTGTTCAAGTAGGACTTGGACGTGTTCATTATAGTCTTCATCGATGACATTCTTGTCTGCTTTTATAGCAAAAATAATTATGTAGACCATCTCTAAATAGTGTTGCAGACTCTTAGGGCTCATCAGTTGTTCACTAAATTTAGTAAGTGTGAATTCTGGCTAAGATCAGTAGCTTTCCTAGGCCAGATTATTTTTGGTGATGGCATTAGAGTTGATCCTCAAAATATCTAAGTGGTGAGAAACTGGCCCAGACCCATCTCTCCATCAGACATCAGAAGTTTCTTTGGTTTGGATGGACATTACCATTGGTTTGTTAAAGTGTTTTCATCTATTGCATCCCCCATGTCCAGATTGACGCAGAAGAAGGTTAAGTTTTAGTGGTCAGATTCCTGTGAGAAAAGTTTTCAGGAGTTGAAGAATTAACTCACCTCATCCCCAGTTCTTACTTTGCAAGATGGTTTAAATGTTGTGGACTATGATATATCCAGAGTAGGTTTAGGTTGTGTCCTCATGTAGAGAGGTAAGGTCATAGCCTATGCCTCTCGACATCTTAAGCCTCATGAGAAAAATTACCCTACCTATGATCTTGAGCTAGCAATTATAGTGTTTGTCTTAAAGATTTAGAGGCACTATTTGTATGGTGTGCATGTTGATGTGTTCATGGACAACAAAATCTTGCAGTATGTGATCGCTAAAAAATATTTGAGTTTGCATTAGAGAAAGTGGTTAGAGTTATTGAAAGGTTATGACATGAGTGTTCTGTATCATCCGGGTAAGGCCAATGTAGTGGTTGATGCTCTCAGTAGATTGAATATGGGTAGTGTTGCTCATGTTGAGGATGGTAAGAAGAAGTAACCCGACTAGGTTTCTGCTTAGTCCACTTAGCAGAAGGTAGTGTATAGGTGCAGAGTAGTTCAGAATCATCCATAGTTTCCGAAGTGAAGGAAAAGTAAGATAGAGATCCCAGTCTAGTTAAGTTGAAAGAATCAATCAGAGATCAGAAAGTGGAGGTTTTTTTCTAAGAGTGAGATGGTGTGCTACGTTGTTAGGGTCGACTATGTATGCCTGGTGTAGATGATTTGAGGTAACGAATTCTTTCAAAAGTGCATGGTGTGCGTTACTCAATTCATCCAGGGGCCACTATGGTGTATCATGATTTGTAGGAGATCTATTGGTGGAGTGGGATGAAGAGGGATATTTCAAAGTTTGTAGCAAAGTGCTCTACGTGCCAACAGGTTAAGATTAAGTACCAGAAACCTAGTGGGTCCATACAGGAGTTCAGTATTCGCACTTGGAAGTGGGAGGAAGTGAACATGGACTTTATGACAGGTTTTCCTCGTACCCATCATCAACATGATTCTATTTGGGTTATCGTTGACAAAATTACTAAATCAACTCATTTTTTGCCAGTCCATACCTCTTATTCAGCCGAGGACTATGCCAAACTTTATCTCAGAGAGTTGGTTAGGTTGTACGGTGTTCCCCTATCTATCATCTCAGATAGAGGTACCCAATTTACCTCTTACTTCTAGAAGGCATTCTAAAAGGGCCTCGGTACCCAAGTCCACCTCAGTACAGCCTTCCACCCTCAGACAGATGGTCAAGAAGAATGGACCATTCAGACTCTGGAATATATGTTAAGAGCCTTCGTTGTTAATTTTAAAGGTAGTTGGGATAACCACTTGCCCTTGATTGAATTCACATATAATAACAGCTATCATTCCAGTATTTAGATGGCTCTCTTTGAGGCTCTTTATGGTAGGAGATGTAGATCTCCAATTGGTTGGTTTGAAGTGGGTGAGGTTGCAGTAGTAGGGACTGACTTGGTGTTTGATGTGTTTGAGAAAGTTCAGTTGATCAAAGAAAGGTTTAGGGTAGCCCAAAGTAGACATAAATCATATGCAGATGAAGGAGAAATGATCTCGAGTTTGAGGTCGGTGATTTTATGTACTTGAAAATCTCTCCTATGAAAGAAGTGAAGAAGTTTGGCAAGAAAGGGAAACTTAGTCCCCGATATGTCGGTCCTTACAAAATTCTCAGCCATTTCGAAAAGGTAGCGTATGATCTTGAATTGCCTTTAGATCTAGCTTCAGTGCACCCAGTGTTCTATGTTTCATTGTTGAAAAAGTGTATTAGTGACCCAACAGTAGTTGTCCCCTTAGAAAATGTGGATGTCTAGAACAACCTTTCCTATGAGGAAGTTCCAGTTGAAATTCTTGATCGTCAAGTTCGTAGACTAAGGAACAAAGAAGTTCCCTTGGTCAAAGTTCTTTGGCGGAATCAATCCGTTGAGGGAGAAACTGGGAAGCAGAAGCAGATATGTGGACCAAGTATCCTCATATTTTCATTGTAGATTCAATTCAAGGTAACTAGTTTCCTCAGATCATCTCTTTTCGCTCTAAGTTTCAGCTTTATATATCCATTCATTCGATAGTTATTGCATTTATATATCAGTTTAGTCATGCTTTTAGTTGTGCCTTCCAGATATAGCCTCAGTTTTAAGCATCTTAGCTTCATTAGTCTCATTCGAGGATGAATGTTCCCAAGAGGGAGATATTGTAATACCCCAAACATTTTTAGCTCAGTCCAACCCTTAGTACGTACTTGTAACACTTAGAAGCTGGAAAATAGCTTATTTCAGGTAAGTTTCAGGATTTTCGAATGGGGATTGGACCACATTTGAATTGGTAAAATAGTAGCTCACCACAATTAGGCCGCATCGCAGTGAGTATCACGATGAGTATGTCATCGGATCCTGATGAAGGATATTTTGGTATTTGTTAATTTTCAGAGGGTCATCGTGGTTGCACCGCATTGCGGTGAACCCAAAAACAGTAATTGTCACGATCCAGAGAGTCACCGTGATTCCACCATATCGCGGTGAGTGTCGTAATGATCCACTCACTGCATTGTAGTGAGGTATTAATCAGCATTCCAGTTGCGGGATTTTAAATCCCAAGGGATATCTTGTCTTTCATCAAGTCCACAAACTGTGTAAATAGAAGATTAATATTGAAATTTTACAAAATATGCTCATTGTTCATCAAATTTCACTCCATTGAAACCCTAGCTCTCAAATACAAGATCAAATCTCAAGAAATCTCGCCACCAATCCTCTCAAATTCATTAACCCATGTATGTTAGATGTTCATCCATGGGTTTCTTCCATTCATGGAGTCCATGTATCCGGTTTAAATTGCAAAAATTATGATCCTTTCAAGTTATTTTGATTTTAGATTATGATTTCACCCATGAATCTCCATGAACTATGATTTTACACCATGTATAAATGAAATTACGGTTGTTATTCAATTCTCCACATTTTAATGTTGTCATTCATTGGATTAAATCATGATTTAGTGCTATTCATGTTGAATTCATGTTATTACTACAAGTCCCATAACATTCCCATGATTTGAATAAACTATGAACTACAAGTGTTTGATAAAATGCCTACAAGAGTGAAGATTTGATAGAGGCTTGCATGTTATGTTGTTTAAGTTTAAGTATCATGTTAACTATTTTTGCTTTTAAGTCCTTGGGATATTGAATACCCAAAAACCATAGCTATTTACTTAGTCTCGTCTCAGTATCTTCAGGGTAACTTCAGAATATATTATGAGCATTACTAGGTCAGTCAGTTAAACTCAAAACAGTTTAGCATCCAGTGTCATTCAGTTGGAAGTAGGGCTTAAGACTGAGCGAGTGCAGAGATGCCGGCCTCTCCTTCAGATAGGCAGAGTCATTAGTAGCAATCCCTATACTCTAGAACTATGTAGCCAGCATAGGATATAAGAAGTCACCCATCATTTTAGGCTTGACTATCCCGCAGGTGTCACCCATCAGATTAGGCTTGACGCCCTTAGTCCTTCGGGACCATACAGTTTACCAGTTTAGTGGATCCACATAGCCAGCATTAGTACCTGTGGCACGGTACTAACACCCTTACAACGGGGGTTACAGTTTGGACCCTGATTAGCTCAGATCAGGGCATATCGGTAAGATGACACCTCCCACAATCTCAGCTACAGGTTCAGTCCAATAATTAGTTTAGATACTCATTCTCAGTTTTGGTTGACCAAAGCTTACAGATATCAGTTATTTCAGTTATTTTAGTATTTTAGTTTACAGATTTTATTCAGTTTATGTTACATGCTTGGTTATACATCCTCAGTATTTACAGATTTCATATATTCTTAGTAACTCCAGATTTTCATGCATTCTATTCAATACCTTATGTTATACATAAATATTCAGATGATTATTTATCCATGTTCATGAAACCATGCATATTAGACTACCTTATTTAGCATACAATACATTCAAAGTATTGATCGCATACTTTTTTCTTTTGCGCTATGATGTATCATATCATAGGTTCGAACGCCCAGTTCCTGAATCAGGCTTAGACTTCTCAGGCTCACAGAAGTAGGAGTGGTGAGTCTTCATATTTCTAGGACTGATTATTTTATTTCATGCTTTCAGTTTAGTAGTTAGTTGGAGTTAGTTGGGGCCTGTCCCATAAAATTGTATTCAGTTAAGTTTAAAGGCTTTTGGATATATCAATAAGTTATTCAGTTTATCAGTATTTTATCAGATTCAAATAGTTGTTTTCTTTAGATTCATGTTTCAGCACTGATTTAGTTGATAAAACCTTATGGCCTGTCAGTTGTTCTTCTGCATTTATTATGTTATTATTCAATGCTCACAATAGGTACCAGCTCATGGATTAGCTTATGGTCCCTCGGGACTGTAAGCACCATGGACGCCCAGGGTGTACTATTGGGGTATTACACTAGTCCTTAAGCAACACTTCTTACTCAATGATACCATGCAATTGTAAACCGATTTATGCAACCAAATGATCACCATGACTTTGAACTTGATTGACACCAAGGAGTATCTCTCAAACATGGGCAACACTATTCTCATGAATCCCCTCAACATGAAACACAATTTCAAAGATGCAAAATCCTTTAAAAAAACAACAATGCAACAATCACCAACTCTCTTTAGGTGAATCCCTATCGATAGCCACTCAACTATACTCCTTCGCCTTATTTTTTAGAAGATGACAATTTCACCCGCCTCAATTTGTCTACATGCCTTCTCACAAGAAAGAAATCCTACACACCAAGTTATCTATTATGCAATAAGGGATTTTAGTGCAAAACACTCTCTCTCACAAAGATTCTCTTAATGCGAACAATTATCATACCATATGCTTGCCCTTATTTTCAATCGCCACTATAATTAATACACTTGGTTAGAGATCTTGAAGGGCTTTTTGAGCTTGTAACACAAGTTCGGGGAAAGGTATGATATCATTTAGGAACAAAATGGCTATACCCTCCTTGAACATCTACTCACACTATTCAATCCAACTTATGACCATGGACCATTTCATTTGTTTCCAAAAGTCACACATGCCTACTTTAGTTATCCTTATTTACAAACCTCTTTGAAAATATTTTCTTTTCGACTAATTCTTTTGCTATCTAATTATATTCCTTCATTTGATGATTTCTCTCTTTTTCACCTTTTTCATTTATTTCTTTACTTAGCATCAAAGGCATCCACTTACATTACCATGGCCCAAGGTCATCTCTTCCAAACTTACCACCCCCAACTTAGGCATTTGGCCTCAATTTTCATTTTCCAAGTTCAAGGATAGTAGGGTTCAAAAGAAGGAAAACTTTTGAATGGTTCAAGGCTTGTAATGTGGTTGCCAAATATTTGAAGGTTCAAAATGGGTAACTAAGGATACTATTCTATGTATAGGTAGGCTATTTAGGCTAAAGTAGGTTCCTATGTTCATAAAGAAGTCCTAAGATCATTTCACCAACGAAGTATAATCACAATTATCCTTGAGAGACTCACAGGGCAAGTTTTATATGGTACAAGTAAGCATGAGAGTTAAATAATTATGCTCACGACACATGGCATGTAAACTTTTCAAGGAGGCTCAATTGCACTTCCTACTAGATACAAAAGGGAGTATTTCCAATTTATACATGCTAAAGACTTCTGAGTCACAAAAAGAGGTAAATAATTATTATAAAATTGTTCACATCCATGACCTTGATTTTTAAAAAATTTTGGATAGAAGGGGGTGTTTTCTTCGCATTTACACCACACAAAATTTGCTATTGATGTGACCAAACCAAGCCTTCATCTCACATTTCATCTCTCACGAGGGCAAACCATATGGCTACTCAGATTTCACCATTGGTGTAAAGGCAATCTGAAAACTCCAATACTACGGTACTCAGACTTCCCCTGCATCTATGGCTCAAAACCCAATCACAATAATATTTCCTAAAGAATACTGTCACTCAATCTATCATATGGAAAGGCTCTTCTGATATCATTATAAGCAAGATAAAAATAAAAACTCAAAATGAAACAAGAAACTAATCCATGAAATGTGGGCACCATTAGAGTGCCCGAATATTACAACCCAAAATAAAAATAAAAATCATCCAAATCAATGTAAAAACATCCACAAGTATCTCAATAATATAAACTAAATGAATGAATATGGAGACAGGCCCCCCAACTAAAAAGCTTTCAGTGACCTCACAACATAATCAATAAAGCATAAAAAAAGTAAAAGGGTGCTCCCTGTAACCACATCAAGAGCTATTGTCGCCCTCGAACTCAGCATTACCTCTTGCATCATCTGAATTGGACCACTCAGCTAGAGCCTTATCATCACAATTAACTCTGAGAGAAGAAAGTCCATCTCTGGGTTTCTGGACCTTGTAAAGGCCCTTCACCCCCTTCCATATCTTGGTGAAGAATTTGTCTCTCTTCTTCTCCCTCTTCTTCATCTTCTCATGTGAGTCATTGAGCTCCTTGTAAGAATGTACCAAAGATGAGTAGGACCTATAAATCTTAGAAATAGTGGCCTCCTACTTCTTCTGATCCTTCAGGTACTTCTCAAAATTGCACTGAGCAACATATGAATGACTGGTAGTGGAAGACTCTCCTGGCCCCTGAGGCAACCCTACTACAAGCTCCTTTATCACCCTCATCTCCATTGAGATCTCCTCAAAAGCCCCTACTATGGATGTCCTGTAGGAGTTAGTATCCTCACCTATCGACTTGCCTAAGTAATAAAAGAAGTAAATAAGTGGAGTGTACCACCATGATTCTTGAAATGCCTCATGTCTCAAATCACAAGCTGACTAACATTCAAAGAAATGTTGTATAGTATACAAGAAACCATTTGGGCTCGCACATCTAGAATAAAAGTCATGTGTGTTCATGAAGAAACCCGACTACAAATAATGTTCAACCATATCCTTGCCTCGACTGTGAAATCATTCATCAATATACTCCTCTTAGTGGTTGCTCAATAAACCTCCTTGCTAGGACACAACTTTTCAGCCATCCAACTCCCCAGTTCACACCCCTTTGCCTCAAATAGGCTCATGTCCTCATCCAGCAGCCCATATAAATCATTAATTTGTTCGGTCCCAAAGTGAACATTCTTCCCTGAATCTACACAATAGATTCAGAGAAAGATACTATGCTTAGGTTAGCGTAGAATTCCCTTACTAATACATATTTGCCCAGCAAGGATCCGGGGACCCGATGGCTACCAGGTGGTCATGAAATGCTGGGAGCTTCTCCGTTACTCTGTCCAAACAAATTCCTCTCTTAGGATGCAATTTAGTTTTGGGGAGGTTAGCATAGTATTGATTGTGGCATTCTAGGGTCGCAAACCAAGTTTCGTAATACTCTTCTATATTGAGCCTTGAAAACCTGAGAATCACATAATAGTATTAATCATCAACATTTACATGTGAAAACTATGATATGTTATCAATTTAAGCCAATGGGTTGGTGTCTTAGCAATTTTTGGGCAAGAAATGGACTTAGTAGATTTTTGGTCCAGGCTGAAAAATAGCCTCAGATGCCACGATCGTGGGTCACTGAGCCATAATCAAGATCATGTGACTACGATCGTGGTAATTGAGACTATATCGACCAAAATTTTAAATCACTCAATTTGTCCAATTTCAATGCCAAATTGTGTTCCAAAGAAAATACATATATTTACAGAAAAGAACATGGTTCCCTGGCACTCGATCTTGACCTTAGAACATACAAAAACTAACATTGAATTCATTTGGTCATCTAATCGAGCACTTGGTATGCATACACTATTACTATCAAATTTGAACAAATTTTGGTACTTGAGGATACCCCATATGTGTGCACACTAATTTAAATAGCAGACCACACCACATAAGCATAATTCAACAAGAACTTAACATGTAAAGAACAATTCTAGGTCATTCCTACTACATGAGTTCTAAGGCCTACATCTACGCTCAATGACAAAAATTTTAAGCACATAATAGATTAGAGATGCAGAGTGGATGCTAAAACACTTTTGGAATGACCAATATCCAATCACAAAGGAAGTAATTTGATAGGAGGTTGAAAAGAGAGTGCGGGGGAAATGGCAATCGACTGGTCTTACAATACAGTCCTAACCACAATCGCGATCTATGTTCCACGATTAAGGTAACATTACTACTATGATCACAGTAGCACGGGTGCCACAATCGCGGTAACTAGGGCTATTTTTTGGTCTTCTATTTTCCTTTGCTCAGTCCACTGCACATATTTTTCACACTTTCCCATATTCAACCTCATTCAAAACACCTTAGAATCACACTTTTATGGATTAATCACTAACAAAAATGAAACCTTCTCTACTTAATAAAAAACAAAGGATACGGGCCACTATCATGGCATTGGTGAGTTGCCAGTACCTAATTTAACGTTGTGGCATGACATTCTTCAACTTTCAAGGTGGATCCTTGAGGGACCCATCATCTACTTCCTCATCCACCACATCAATTACAGACACCACTTGTAGTTCCATGGGTTGTTTCTTGGTCTTACATACTTCAAAAGGACACTTTATCATTTTGAACCTAAAATTTTATTTCTCCTAAATCCAATCAATAATAGTTCTTTCAATTACAAGGAAAGGTCGGCCAAGGATAATAGGCATCTTTTGGTTTATTTCACATCAAGCACAATGAAGTTCACTGAAAGAATAAAGTAATCTACCTTCACCAAAACATCAAACAAAACTCCAACCGATCTCTTGATAGATCGATCTACCATCAAAAGCCACATTGTGTTGGAGTAGGAGTGCCCAAATCAAGTCTTTGATAGATTGGATAAGGCATGATATTGATGCTTGCACCAATGTCACACAAAGGTTTTTCAAACTTGTGTGTACCTATAGTGCAAGGGATTGTAAAAGCCCCCGGATCCTCATTCTTTTCCGCTATAGCACTAGTCATGATAGCACTACACTTATGGGTAACTTTAATAGTTTTACCATCAACAAGACATTTCTTTGACATTAACATTTTCTTAAGCTTAGCATATACTGGGATCTCTTGAATGGCCTCTAGCAATGGGATATTAATTGAAAAATTCCTAAGCTTAGCAAGGAACGTCTTAAATTTGGCATTGTCCTCCTTCTTTTGAGTCGTTGAGGGAATATAGAAAGAACCTTCATGGTAGGTAATGGATCACTTTTTGAATCATAATTCTCAACTACCTTATGATCTATCTCCTCATCAACCATTTTTTTTAAGTATCATTGGTTCTTTTTTATCTCCTTCTTGAGAATTTGGAGCCTCCTTATTTGAATCAACCAGAAGCTTTATTTTCACATTTGTTTGTTCAATATTGCCCTCTATTTCAACTTCCACCATATGATCACTGAGGTATTTTCCACTCCTAGTGATGATTTCCAACACTTGAGCATCATTTTTTGGATTCACAACAGTATCACTAGGAAGGCTCCTTTTTTGTCTAACATTAAGTTGAGTGGAGATTTAGCCAATTTGGGTCTCCAATATTTGATTGAGGCAGAGTGTGAGACAACCATTTTGTTGATTTGCAAAAAATTATCTTTCAATTCTCGGACCATCTTGTTCATCCCCTCCACTCTTGTCAAGATCCTTGCTAACAAATCTTCGGTCTTGAATTTTTTGAGATCAATGAAATTGGGCTCTTTGTCTTTTACTCAATCATGGGGGGAACATATCGATCATAATCTTTTTCCTTTTCCCTCCAATCACGATATCTATCCCTATCATGCCACCCATTCTCTTTCACACTTGGTCCAATCTTGGTTCCCATATTTTTTTTAATAGGTCGGGCGGGAACCCACTGGATAGTTAGCTAAATATATAATTTCTTCATTAAGACTCTTGGCCCATTCTTCATCATATCCTCCATGGTATTTATTAATTTTATGGGTGCACCCATCACATGCTTCGTTAAGAGCTCTAACTATGTCATTATTTTTTCCATGTTTTTCTCTCTCTCTCTCTTCATATCTCTTTATTTGCTCTTTATCTACGTAGAAGGTGGTAGGGGACACTTTATCTACCTCGGTGTCTCGGATATGCCACCCTTGATTTTTCTTTATTAATTCCTCAAGCAAGTTTGTAGCCACATTATAAGACAACTTATAAGTGAACCCCCAATCACATTATCTACCATGGTTTTGTTAAGTTAATCCAAAGCCCGGTGGAAGATTTATAGAAGCATCTTCTCTAGAACCTCGTGGTTGGGACATTGCATAAATATCCCATTAAATCACTCCCATACCTCATATAGAGGCTCTTAATTAAATTAAGGAATATTTCTAATTTCATCATGCAATTACAACATCTTTGATGGTGGGAAGTATAGCAATGGTAAGTTCATCCTATGATGTGATTGACTCGACAGAAAGAGATCGTAGCCACAATACCGCCCCTCCCGTTAGAGAAAATAGAAAGAGATGCAACCATATGAATTCTTGTGAGATATGAGCAATGTCTAAGGGGGCACAAACTTCCACAAAATTCTTCAAGTGCAAGTTGGGGTCTTCATGAGCTTTCCCCCAAAGAGACCTTTCATTTGAAGCATATAAAACATAACACTTCTGATATGGAATACCCTGTTACCTTGATTAGGTGGGATACGAAAAGCACTCAAACGTCCAATATTATGGAGTTGCTCCTTCGCATCAAGGGGTCCATCAAAGGTTCGGACATTACTTGCATGGTCACTCATTGTGTCGTGGACACTATTGAAATAAACTAAATAGAAACAAAAACAACAATCAAAATAAATAACAACCCCAATGGGTAAACCCAAAGCTACTATAAACACCGCACAAGTGAAAACTAAGTTTCACTCCCTGACAATGGTGCCATTTTGATAACGCTCAACTCACTTTAGGATTTATATTCAAATCAAGCCTTCCCAAGTATATTAACCCAATGTGAGTTAGGGTCGAATCATCAAGGAGTGGAATTAGTCTTCAAATCCTATAGGTTTTAGTAGATACCAAAGATATACCGATAATGTAACCAAATTAAAATGCATAAATTAGAATTTTAGGGGATTGGTTTGGAAGAGTAGTTTTACCAAAATCTACTCAAACTATAAATTAAAGGCAACAAATGTGGATAAGATTTCCATATGATACAAGTTTTGGGATTATGTCTTCATAGGGACAAATAATGCATGTGCCATGATAATTAAATGCAAATTCTAGTCAACAACTATATGGGTAGGTCAACAAATACATGGGTAGGGTAAGTTAGGGGTTCTTGACATTAGTTTTTCCACAAACATCAAAATTATCTCCTATGGACCCTTTTGGATACCTTATGGTTGTGGAAAACAAATCCATCTAATACCTCAATTGGGCATCCCTATTTCTAGGAAGATGCCCAAGACCAAACTAATTCTCATTCCACCCTTATTTCAAAGATAATAAAAAGGGAAAGCTATATAGAACTATTGTTCACTAATACCTTATCACCTATATCCCTCCTTCAAGGATGATATAGGATCAAAAAGTATACTCACATCCCTCTTTCAAGGATGATGTGAGATTATGGAAATTTGGGGTTTTCACCGACAAATTCCAACTCAATTAAGCAAGCATTAGTGAAACCCATCATCATTAACCAAGAATCTACATTAATAAATCACAACCCACACATATTTTCACCCTATTTCAACAGAATTCGAAGATAGATGTTTAGTTGCTCATGAAGTTAAAGGAAAGAAATATAGCAAAACGATCATTCAATGCTTCCATTCAAGATGAAATCAAGAATATTCTCCAATTTAATTTTAATTATATCTAAACTCAATTGAGAAATTAGCAACAATAGTTTTCCCAATTTGTTAGGGTTTTAAATTACTCCAAGTTTAATTCTAGTTGGAAAGATAACAAAAAATAAAAGGGTTATTGCTCTATATGGGATTTGGGGTCAGCTCCATAAAATTACAAAAATTCCCCTTGGCATAAACCCTTGCTATCGCGATCACCCTAGCTTAATCGCGATCGCGACTCCCGTAACCATGGTGAGTCATTCACAATCGCTGACTCTAACTGATATTGGCTGGCCGCAATAGTGGCCCTTAGACCACGATCACAATAACTGAGGGTCAGATCCTACTCCTGCTTCTCCATCTTTTGCACTTCTCTTCCCTTTTTTATCCCTTTCTAGCTCACTTCACTTCTTTTCTTCTCATCACCTATATATATGCAAGATATGGGAATTAGTGCATTCAAATGTCAAAGTTGTCTCATTTATACCGTTAAATTATATTAGTGTGAATGCATTTGGACGTAAATGAGTGGTAAATTTACCACTCATCATGCTCCTCAATTTAATTTTGAAATCTACCATTACATCTTGATTAACTCCCTATGTTAGAATTACTAACACCAATCAATTAAATTAAATTCTCTAGAAAATTTAACTTATTGATTAATTTAATCCTTTATTTATAATTTTTAACTTATCTCACATGATGAATATAAAATTCACCTGCATAGTTTTCATGTGAAAACTTATAATCAACCATAAAGGGGTGTCTTCTATCTTAAGTTCGAGACATGGTTCTATCAATTAATTAATATTTCACTAAGTAATTTGTCATCATCAAACCTATTAGGAATATATTGACTCATAAAAGAGTCTCACCTTTTAATAGATTAAAATAATAAACCAAACCACATAATAATTATATCAAGATTAATAGTATAAGTATATGTAATGGACTGGAGAAGTTGTTCATTAAAATTCAGAACATAAACAAGCATCTTTAATTGGTCCATTCAATACATACAAAATGTACTAACACAAGAAGTTAGAATATTACCACTCCTATAATTAAGATTAAATTGTATTTAATCTTGTGTTACAATTATCAAGTTGTTTGTCCTACCTCATCTTTGATTATGAACATTAATTTATTACTTATAAAAACTAACAATTTTAATATTCCGTGCTTGAGTTAAAATACTCCAGACACAAAATTTTCTATTATATAAATAAAAGACACACATGTTAATACAATGATTTTTTTAATATAATAAATAGTCTTTAAATAGGATGAAAATATAATATTGTAACACAAACTACATGGTTAATAGAATATCCTAACAATCTCCCACTTAGACTCATGATCATGAGTGCACAATTTTAACACCCATTTCTTGCGCATGCTTATCAAAACCCTTCTGGGTTAAGACTTTTTATAAATGGGTCTGCCAAATTGTTCTTTGACTAAATCTTTAAAACTCTCACATTAACCCTTTGGGTTATATCCCGAATCAAGTGATATTTTCTGTCAATATGCTTACTTCTTTTATGACTTCGTGGTTCCTTTGATTTTATAACTGCACCACTATTGTCAAAATAAAATGGTAGTGGTGTTTGAATAGAAGGAACAACACCAACTATTTCAAAAATTTGTCATGCCAAACAGCCTCCTTAGCCGTCTCAGAGGAAGTTATGTATTTGGCTTCCATGGTGAAATCAAAAATACATAATTGGTTGATAATCCTCCAAACAATGGCTCCACCCCCTAAAATAAACATATATCCTGAGGTAGATTTTCTAGAATATTTATTCAATTGAAAATATGAATCAGCATACCCGATAGGTACAAGATCCCCAGAGTGAAAAACACGCATGTAATTCCTAATCCATTTTAGGTACTTGATTATATGCTTAACCATAGTCCAATTTTCTATCTAAGAATTAGACTGGAATTTACTAACCATGCCAATAGCATAAAAGATATCTAGTTTAGTGCACAATATAGCATACATGAGGCTCCCCACAGCAGAACCATAAGGGACTGCCTACATTCTCTCTATCTCATCAGTCGTTTTGGGCGACTAATCTTTTGACAAAGTAATTCCATGCCTAAAAGGAAGGAATTCCTTTTTGGAATTTTGTATGCTAAATCTTGCAAGAATAGTATCAATATAAAGTGCTTGAGATAAGCCTTATATCCTTTGTTTGTGATTAATAACGCTCAACTTTCACATCAATTTAAGCGTAAGGCGATCGTTGTCAATATAATAACCCAACAAAATTCGGAGTCGAATCTATAAGGAACAATGTGAGTGGCAAATGGGCAAGTTCAAAATGAAAGTACTTACTAAATTCAAACCTAAGATACAAATAAGTAAAAAATTAGGGGGTTTGAGTGGATATCAAGACTAGTGTTTATTGATGGACTTTTAAAAGACTAATTTATGGCTATGAATAATTAGAGTATTATCAATTAAAATAGGTCTTGGGACTATGATTTCCTAGGTGCAAGTTATTATGGGAACATGATTATTCAGTGCAAATTCTAGTCGTTGATGATGTGGTAGATTAGGTTTAAAGTCATTGAGTCTAGTTCTTCAACAAAACCTCAAATATGTCACTCATTGACTCTTTAGAGTACCTAATGATTGTGTAAATTAAAACCACCCAATACCTTAATTAGGAACCCCTATGTCTAGGATGGTACCCAAGGGATAGTCAACCTCATAATCTTATGTCTAAGATAGTGAAAATTATAAAAATAAACCCAATAATTATATAATATTGCCCTATTCCCACATTCCCTTTTCAAGGATGATGAGGGTTCCTAAAGTTCACATAAACCCCTCTCTCAAGGATGGTTTGGGCTTTCAAGAGCTTGAGGTTTTCACCCACAAACCCATTTTGGGTGTTTAGGGCTTTCACCCATAAATCCCAAGCAATTTACTCAAGCAATAGTAGAACCCAACACCGATACATTAGCATATACACAAATAAATCACAACCCACACATAAATGCACCCTATTCTAGCATAATACCAAGAGGAAGAACTAGCTACACATAAGAGTAATAAGCAAAATATACCCAATAATCTCCATTGGTTAGATTTATGAAAGGCTAAGTGAATGTTACTTCAAACTTTGAACGTCAAAAAATCTTCAATTAGAATTAGCTAATCCTTCATTTGGAAGCTACTCCAATGTATTCTTTACCCAAAATTAATACAATAAATGTCCTCTAAAAATGGGAGCTAAGGAGTATACAAAGTTCCAAAAATTGGGAAATTGATTCAATAATTTCCAAATAGATAGGGTTTTGAGTCTAGATGAGGACATTTAGGATCAGCTGTGTGCATTTATGTTTCTACCCTTGGGCTATATTTTCTGCTAGGCCGCAATCATGGGATCTTTTTTGCATTTGCAACTACTGCGAACGTGATCTCAGCCACGCAATCGCGGTATGTTTGACCTTCTTGACTGACCGCGATCGCGGTAACTGAGGCTATGTCTGCTCCAGGTCTTCAAGCTGCACTTTTTTTCTTCTCTTAAACTTTTTTAACTCGTATCCATACCTTTTCATTTCATCATCTTTGTTCCGACAAAATGTAGATATTAGTGCACTTAATCATAAATATTTCCCATTTATTCATTAGAAACATGGTAATATACAGAAATATTGGGTGCAAATGAGTGGTAAATTCACCACTCATCAGTTATCTCGGATGATCTTGATCCCAAGGATATGAGGCGCTTCTTCCTAATCTTTTATATCAAAACGTGAGGACAATGACATTTTAATTGAATTCAACATGCTCACATTATATCCCATGAGAAAGATGTCATCTATGTATAGAATAAAAAATACTACTTTTTCTTCATCCCATTTTTTATAAACGCATGACTTATTTTTATATTGATCAAAACCAAAAGTCTAAATCGAATTGTCAAAACAATATTCCATACTCTAGATGCTTGTTTCAAACCATAAATAGATTTCTTAAGTTTACAATATTGATGTTCATTACTACTTTCCATGAAAGTTTCTGGTTGTGCCATTAAATGCACTCATCAATACTTTCATTAAGGAAAGACGTCTTGACATCCATTTTCCAAATATCATAATCATTATGGTCAGCAATTGATAAGAGAATTTAATGGATTTAAGCATAGCTACCAGTAAAAAATTTCCTCATAGTCAATTCTTTTTATCGAGTAAACCCTTTTGCAATAAGTCTAGCCTTAAAAGTTTGCACTTTTACATCTACACCACTCTTTTTATTATAGATCCATCTACAACCAATGAGTTTTACTTCCACAGGTAGTTCTATAAGTTCTCAGACTTGATTAGAGTACATAGACTGCATTTCAGATTTTATAACAGCAATCTATATTTTAGCATCTTTATCATGTAGTCCTTCAGCGTAATTAAGTGATTCTGTATTAGGATCCTCGAGGATTCTATAGTATGATTCTCCCAAGAGTACAAATCGTAAATGTTTTCTAATAATTCTCCATTATGATGATTAGTTACTACAGGATCTGCTACATTTGGAACTAAATTTTAAACACTCTGAATGTCTTCCTGCACAATGACAGGTTGCTCGACATTACCCTGAATATTTTCCTCCATTATTACAGGTTGCTCGATGTTATACACTACCAGAAATAGGGTTTATGGCAATGGAATTTTTTGCGACGGTTGCAAATTCGTCACTATAGATATTCTATTGCAACGCTTTTAACCGTTGCAAAAAATAATAGTTCTATTAGCACTATAACTGTTGCTATTGAAAATAAACTATTGCAATTGGTGTATATATATATATCAATGCTTTTTAAACATGTCGCCATAGAAGCATCTATGGAACACTTAATGGGAAAAAATCATCTAATGCATCACTTATTTTTAATTCCCTCCACAATATTTCACACAATATCGCCAAAAACACAATATTTTTCTCTCTCTTTCTTTCTTATGAAAGTATGAAAATGCTATTTCTTTCTCTTTCTATTTCTCGTAAAAAACCCTTTTTATATTTTATCGATCTATTGCATATGTGTAGATTACTAGCTTAGGATAGTACATTTCTGGGTGATAAACCTTAATTAACGCAGGGAAGTCAGCACCGATATAGTTTCTCTCCGTTTATTTCACCATTTTTTCTCAGATATATTAATCTATTGTATTTTGAATTCTTGAGTCATAATTGATTTGTACCAAAAGCACAAATTTTTCCACCCACCAACACTCAAAAACCCCCTACAAACAAAAGGTACTATTCACTCTTTGCTACTTTGTTTTTTCAAGAATGTACCTTTCACTTTTTTTAACTCAATTCTTGTTTTTAGTTCTATTGGATCTTTGTATTTGCTTACTTATTATAAAATTTTATGATGTGGGGTTTCTATTTTTTTGCTTCTTAAAAGTGGGATTTAGTTACCGTTTATTCCTTGTTTGGTTAGTTCTTGAATTATCAGTTGAATTTACAGTATCAAGATTCTTGATTGTTGAAAATCGTCCTATGGAGTGTGTTGAAAGTTGGTTGATTCTTGAAAAGTTTGTTGAATTTACAGTTTTCTTATGTCTTATAGGTTTTTATAAATTGACAATCCCAACTTTTGCTTTTTGGAAGTGAGATTTGGTTACCTTTTAGTACTGTTTGGTTGTAGAAAATGTTACTTCTAAAATTTGGGGGTAAAATTGTCATAAAAGTGTCTCAGATAACCCATTTCTCAGACAATCAGTAATCGTTTTGAGGGAAAATTAAAATTTGGGTTAAAATTAGAAATTAGGGATTGAAGAAATCAAAGCTCATTAGTTCTCATATTTTGTTCATTCCTTGCTCTTTTGATTTTCTTTGTTGGTCATGGACTTTAAACCTCTACTTCACTTGGTTAGTTTATACGCCTCTCCCATTAAGCTACTCTTTTTGTGTTTATGGGGTTTTATTATTTTTTATTTTTGTGTTTATTTCACTATTGAAAATTGTTGGGGTTTTATTGCTTTACATTTTTGGATTCATTTCACTATTGAAAATTCTATCTGTTATGTACATACTTGGTTAAATTGGTCAATCACAGTGTTTTAGTAAAAATTTAGCTAGGGTTGATAAGTTTCTTTTGTTAACTGCATACTTTGATTATAATATGTATTCAATTATTTGTCAGTCTTGGGACTGCTTTGGACTTTCTTCTTGAGCCGAGGATTTATTAGAAACAACCTCTCTACCTTTGAGGTAAAGATACAGTTTGCATACACTCTACCCTCCCGAAACTCCACCAAACCTGTTGTTTACACCATTTTAAGAAGAATACATAATAAAATCACACTTAGTCTAAATTCACTGAATAAGGCTCAAGGTTCAAAAAGATGTATATATTTAAATCTAATGTGTGCCTTGTTATCCCTGAATTTGGAATGTGTCAAACAGTGCACCATTAGACATTGAGTATTTGTTGGTTGTCAAAATAAAATTCCCTGTCACAACCTAAGTTGTGTGGAATCTTCACTTTTGATGTGTTCTTAGGTCGGATTCTCCAAAAATACACTACTTTTGGAGAATTTTACACACACTGGTTGACATTTTTGAAGATTCCGAGCAATATGGGTTACAACAAAACTCAGACAGGGGAAAATCCAGGTAGGTGATGTATATATAATAGATGTTGAATCTACTTTGACTTGTTCATGTTTTCACTTCATTTTTAACCTCCTTTGTGAAAATTTTGGCTTTGACACTGGTTCCAGTGATTTAAGTTTTGTAGATTCGATCTACTCCAAAGCTTTGGAATCATGGTTTGTTAGGCCTCATTTTTTTTCATTATTAGGTATGTTGTATATTCTTGGGTAGATTCATATTTATGAGTGCTGATAGAGCTGCTTTGTTGTTGAAGGTGGTTGAAGTTTCCACTTCCAAGACAAGTAAGCATGGTCATGCTAAATTCCACTTTATGGTGATTGACATCTTCACTAGAAAGAAGGTTGATGATACTGTTCCCTCTTCTCACAATTGTGATGTAAGTAATTGAATCTAGCTGGTGATGTGTGAGTAGATGCTAATATATTTGAGGCTTTTAACTGAGAATAATTGCAAAGTCTTAAGAAATTTTTGTTGTTTTGGATTGTTTTCTCTTTGATATTGCAATAAAAGTGAAGATGCAAGAGAACCAGCAATAATGGAAGTAAAAGAGTTGATTTCTGAGCAAGTAGAGACGGAAGTATAGCTGACGACTTGTCTAATAAGTCGTCAGCCTTGTGATAAGCTATTAGAGTTGCTGTCAGCCTTAGACAAAGAATGGGATTTAGTTGGAAGAAGTGACAATGACCTTTGATAAGCCGTTAGATCTGTGATAAGCCGTCAGGCTCATCATTAGGCTTAGGTAGGGAATGAGACTTGAAGTGAAGAAGCGACGACAATTCTAAAAAGTCATCAACTTTGTGATAAGTTATAAGAATCAACGTCAGTTATAGACAGTGTGAGGTAGTGGGAGAAAAAGTGTGATGACATTCCCTAATAAGCCATCAGGTATCTGATAAACCATCAGGAATGCCGTTATCCCAAGGCAGAAATCATGAAAGTCGAAGAGGACCTAACAATAATACTGATAAGTCATCAGACTCCTCATAAGCCATCAAAGTGTCATCATCAGCCTAAGGTAGAAATCATCAAACTTGGAGAAGAAGCTGACGACATTTCTGATAAGTCCTCAGACTCCTGATAAAGCATCACACTTTATCGTTACTTGTGCAAGAAAAGATCTGTAATTTGTGATTTGTTTCCATAATTAGGATGAAGTATTTAAGGAATAATTTAGGGTTTTTTTGAGCATCTTGAACTTCACATTTTCATCAAGTTTTCTCTCTAGTTTTCTCTGCAACATTATAGTTTAATTTTGGAGAAATTATTATTAATTTTTTTGGGATTTTCAACTGTGATTTAGAAGGAGAAACACTTGTTGATATTCATCATTCTATAAGTTATCATATATCAAACTATGAATACAATTGGTGTTGTTTCTTTCTATGTTATGAGTAGCTAAATTTCCTTAACCCGAGTTGTAGGATCTATGGGTTTGGGTTTGTAACGTAACTAAGTGTTGAAGATTATAACGGTGGTAGAAATTCTTGTTAATTTATTTATTTTATATTTTGACTATTGGTTTCAAACAATAGGCCTTGCTTACTAATGATTTGCTTAAGATAACAAATCAACCCTAGTAAGAACCGAATTATCAATAAGGACTTAAAAGCATCAAACTTTCATTTAATAATTAATGTTGTAACAAGATTAATTAACTTGAGATAACATCCTGTTAGGAAATATAAATTCCCTAAGTTCGAAAGAATTAGGTGGTTAAATATCTAAATAGGTTGAGAAATATTTAGACATAACTT
This sequence comes from Capsicum annuum, assembly GCF_002878395.1. Classification (NCBI taxonomy): domain Eukaryota; kingdom Viridiplantae; phylum Streptophyta; class Magnoliopsida; order Solanales; family Solanaceae; genus Capsicum; species Capsicum annuum. The sequence goes on along the minus strand of NC_061115.1, from coordinate 100,795,030 downwards.
TGATAAGGATAGTATGTTGTTCCTTCCTACCACAAGAATCTTGAACCGTTACTAGCGTCTATCAAATCCTAACAACCATAGTGAACACAACTCTAGTTTTCCTTATCATATTGATTTCAAACACTGAAGTGAGAAGTAATTATTTGCTGCCTTTCCAAAAACTTCCATTCACAGAAAATTGGTAACTATCAGTTGATTAACCCGCAGATAACTCAAATTCAAACCATATTTCCTGTGGGATTCGACCCCAACCTAGTTGGGTTATATATTGACAACGATCACTTACATTCTCATAAGATAGGTGTAGTTTGGGCGTTATCAAAAATGGCGCCATTACCGAGGAATACAGTTGTAAATTGAAGTTTGTGTCCATTAATTGACCATTAGTCAAGTTTCCTAGTTTTATGTTTATTTGTCGTTTTTGTTTTCCGCAAGAATTTTGTGGTGTATGCTAAGAACTAGAAATTCTGGAGAACCATTTTATTACTATTTAATCTGGAACCACAACTAATCGGTAGAATGGCAAACTAGCAGGAGGCTGAAAGGTTAGCAGGCTTAGCTAGAGCTCAGGTGCATGTGCAGAATGGCGGTTAACAAGTACGGCATATAAATCCATAGGATGAAGACTTAGGAGAAAAGGAGTTGCTAAACCCTGGTAACCCAAGGCGTGCAAAGCAAATTGCTGCACCGGTACAGCGTAATACTAACTGTCCATTCTGAGAAAGGCAAGATCACCAGCCGGTCTAATATAACCTCAATGATGATGATGATTGAATGGATGGAGCAGGTGCAATGGGTGCAATTATTCCTCCACCATTAGCTCCTAGGGAAAAATTTAAGATTACAAGTACTATGATTCAACTCCTTTATCTGAAGAGGTTGTTTGGTGGCCTTCTTGGGGATGATCCAAACTTGTATCGGGTGAACTTTGTCACCATTTATAAATATTTTAATAACCCAGGAGTGGGTCAGAATGCTATCCATTTGAGATTGTTTCCATTGTCTCTATCTGGGGAGACAACATTATGGCTTAATGAGTTGATACCTAATTCTATAACCAACTGGAGGCAGTTGAAAGGAGATTTCCTAGAAAGGTTCTTTCCATCTTATAGGAGGGTACAGTTAAGGTATGAGATCAGTAACTTTAGATAGCTCCCAACTGAAGCCTTGCATAAAACCTGGGAGAGATTCAAAAAGAAGCTGATGCAGTATCTAAACAACAACATAACAGACATACACTTGATGGAGACTTTGTACAGGGCTCTTAACTCTGTGACAAAATCGATTGTAGATAATGTTGTTGGCGGTTTGTTTGTTGATCTTACATTCCCAGAGGCTTTAGAAATGCTAGAGAGAATGACCAAACAGAGTCGAGCATAGCATATTAGAGACTTTGTGGTAGCAAGACCCACTATTTCTATTGGTATGACTATAAAACAACGCAGAAGAGACAAGGAGCGTGATAAAGACATGGCTCACCTAAAAACGTAGATTGACTTGCTAACCAAGCATTTACTATCAGGTAAAACTGAAAAAGTAAAGGTTGTGGGATTGCAGGGCAAGTGTAGTCCGACTCAGAAGAAGAAGAGGCAAACTAAGTAAATAATCTGGGGGGTTTCTGAGGCAATAGCCAAGGAAATCAAGGTCAGACTTATTATGACAAGGCTGGATATAAGAACCAAGAGCAAGGAAATTGGAGGAGTAATAATAATAAAAGTAGGTTATATGTCCCTCCTAGAAATCGTGAGGCTGCTACAACAAGTTCTAAAAAGATGTCCATAGAGGAAATGATGGCTAAATTATTAAAGGGAGTGAAGGCTACCAACTCAGGGGTGACTACCTTGAAGACTGATCTGTTCTCTATGAGTCAGTTGGTAAACTCGCACTTCACTTCGATCAAACAGTTGGAATAGCAAATGAGCTAACTCTCCGTAATACTGAACCAGAGGAAGAGTGGAACGTTACCTAGTGATACGGTTTAGAATCCATAGAATGATGTCTCATGTATGGCGATTACCACCAAAAGTGGTAAGATATTACCTGGCCCTTCTGTGGGCAAAGGTGGAGTTAAAGATATGATTGAAGTAGATAGTGAGCTTGAAAAAGATAATCCAGTGGAGTCTAAAAAGCTGGATGAAATTGATATCCTTTCTAATCATCAGCAGGTTGATGAGTTGGAAAAAAGGAAAGAGAAGAAAAAGGAAGTAGTGGTGAAAACTCTCCTAAGACCACCACCTTCCTTTTCTCAAAGATTGAAGAAGAAGGTTGACGACATGAAATTTAGTAAATTCATGGCAATGTTGAAGTAGTTAACAATAAATGTGCCTTTGGTGGAGGAACTCAAGCAAATACCAGGGTATGCTAAATTCATGAAGGACCTTACGACGAAGAAAAGAGCGGTGAGCTACAAACTGAAGAATAATCTCTATTATTGTAGGGCTATTTCTATGAGGTCCTTGGTACAAAGAAGGCAGACCCAGGAGTATTCATTATTCCTTGTACGATTGGGTTTCTGGAATTTGCTAAGGCCTTATGTGATCTGAGAGTGAGCATTAATCTGATACTGCTGGCTGTATATAAAAAGTTGGGTTTGGGAAATCCCACACCCACCAACATACGACTCATGATGGCAGATAGGTCGGTAAAATGACCTGTTGGTATTTTGTATGATATGTTGGTAAAGGTATCTAGCTTTATATTTTCTATAGATTTCATCATTCTGGATTGCAAGGTGGACTTTGAGGTGCCCATAATCTTGACTCGACCTTTTATCGCAATCGAAAGTATGTTGATTGATTTGCAAGCTAATAAACTCTTATTTAGGATGAATGATGAGGTGGTGCAATTTAATGTGTGCCAATCAATGAAGCAGTATAAATAAATGAGTATGTTCTCAATTGTTGATGTATACTATGAGGATGAGTAGGAGGTATCAATAGAGGAGAAACTTATTATAGAGCCTTTAGCTATAGTTCTAATGCATTTTGATCGTGAAGACATTAAGGAGTATGAAGAGACTATTTGTGCTTTGTCGGGAATGGGTTCATACTCTTATGCTCCTAAAAAGCTAGATATTGATCTTAATAATCAACCAATACCACCGGCTAAGCCATCCATCGAAGAGCCACCGGTGTTGGAATTGAAAAAACTGGCAGGGCATTTAAGGTATGTGTTTTGGGGCAACAGAAACACGCTACCCATTATTATTATAGCTGATTTGGGTGAGCAGCAGGTAGAAGCACTTCTTTTGGTACTTCAGAGGTACAAATGAGCAATAGGATGAACTATCGCAGATATTATTGCCATTCCCCCTAGCATCTGCATGCATAAAATACAACTTGAGGAAGATTGTACTCCAACCATTGAGCACCAGCGCCGTCTTAACCCACCAATGCAAGAGGTAGTTAACAAGGAAATTATTAAGTGGTTGGATGCAGGAGTGGTTTACCCTATTTCTGACAGTAAATAGGTAAGCCCAGTTTAATCCGTGCCCAAAAAAGAGGGCATAACTGTTGTTGCAAATGAAAGGAATGAGTTGATTCCACTCAAGCCTGTGACTGGGTGAAGAGTTTTCATGGACTACCACAAACTAAACTCATGGACTTTGAAAGACCACTTTCAATGCCCTTTATGGACCAAATGCTTGATCGATTGGCCGGAAGGGGGTGGTATTGCTTCTTGGATGGTTATTCTGGATATAACCAAATCTGTATTGCTCCTGAAGATCAGGAGAAGATGAATTTCACATGCCCATATGGCACCTTTGAATTTAATAGGATGTCATTTTGGTTATACAATGCACCCGCTACTTTCCGATGGTGCATATGTCTATTTTCTTAGATATGGTGGAGGACACCTTAGAGGTGTTTATGGATGATTTATCTGTGATAGAAGATTTGTTTGAACTATGTTTGGCAAACCTGAGTATGGCCTTGCAACGATGTGTTGAATTTAATTTGGTGCTTAATTGGCAGAAATACCATTTTATGGTAAAGAAGGGCATCATTCTCGGGTACAAAATTTTAGCAAAAGGGATAGAGCTTGATCGAGCCAAGGTTGAAGTTATTGAGAAACTACCACCTCCCATTTCAGTGAAGAGAGTGTATAGTTTTCTTAGGCATGCTGGCTTTTACTAGAGGTTTATAAGAGACTTCTCAAAGGTTACAAATCCACTTTGCAAACTTTTGGAGAAAGAAGTGAAGTTCTCCTTCGATAATGATTGCTTGAAGGCATTTGAATGCCTTAAAAAGAAGCTGGTCGAGGCACCTATTATTGTTGCACCAGACTGGTTAAAATCGTTTGAGATCATGTTTGATGCAAGTGGTGTTGCCCTTGGATCTGTATTGGGAAAAAAGGACAAACTATTTCATCCAATATATTATGCTAGCATAGCACTGAATCAAGTGCAAAAGAACTATAATGTCATTGAATAGGAACTCCTGGATGTAGTGTATACTTTTGAGAAATTAAGGTCTTACCTGCTTGGGACCAAGGTGGTGGTCCACACTGGTCAATGAAATAGTATACACTACATTGGAAGTAGTGTATACACTACATTAAATAGTATACTATTTAATAGTATACACTACATTAAATAGTATACTATTTAATAGTTCCTATCCTGGATGTAGTGTATACTATTTAACAGTGTATACTATTTCATTTGATGGCTAAGAAGGATGCAAAACTAAGGCTGATTAGGTGGGTATTACTGCTATAAGAATTTGACTTTAAAGTCCAAGATAAGAAGGGTTGCGAAAACCAAGTTACGAATCATCTGTTTAGAATAGAAGGTGAGCAGGCAGTTAGTGATGAAATGGAGATAAATGATGCATTTCCTGATGAGGATATCTTGGCTGCTGCTATGGAGAAAATGCCTTGGAATGCTGATTTTGTAAATTATGTTGTGGGTGAAGTCATTCTAGAAAATCTTTTTTTCATAAAAGAAAGAAATTCCTTCATGATGTAACACACTACTTCTTGGATAATCCGTATCTTTTTCGGCGATATGCTGACAATATTATAAGGAGATATGTGCCAGAAGTAGATGTATTGTGTATATTGTAAGAATGTCATGCTTCCCTAGTTGGAGGTCACCATGCAGGTGACCGAACGGCTGGAAAGGTGTTGCAAAGTGGATACTATTGGCCAACATTGTTCAAGGATGCTCAGAAGTTTGTGCTGAAGTGCGACCAATGTCAGAGGCAAGGGTCAATCTCCAAAATACATGAGATGCCTTTGACTAAGATTCTTGAAGTGGACTTGTTTGACGTCTGGGGCATTGATTTCATGGGTCCTTTTGTAAGCTCGTATGGGATGAAGTATATTCTAGTTACTATTGATTATGTCTCAAAATGGGTCAAAGCTATTGCCTTGTCTAATAATGAAGGAAAGAGGGTTGTTGCTTTTCTTAAGAAAAATATTTTCTCTCGTTTTAGAGTACTACGTACTATTATAAGCGATGGAGAATCTTATTTTTGCAACAAAGTGTTTCAAGATGCCTTAGCAAAATATGGGGTAAAATATCATAGAGTAGCCACTCCATATCACCCACAAACTAGTGGAAAAGTGGAGGTGTCAAATCTAGATATTAAAGCCATTCTAGCCAATACGGTGAATGCTAGTCGGCAAGACTGGTCTCGAAAGCTCGATGATGTCTTGTGGGCATATCGAACTTCTTTCAAGACACCCATTGGCATGTCACCATTCCAGTTAGTCAATGGTAAAGCATTCCACTTACCAATAGAGCTGGAGCCCAAGGCTTTATGAGAACTCAAAAGGTTAAATTTGAATTGGAAGGAGACAACAGAGCTAAGATTGGGGCAACTGAATAAGATGGATGAATTTTGTCTTGGGGCATATGAAAAAGTAGACCTATACAAATAAAATAAGAAGAAGTATCATGATTGGAGGATCGAGAAACGAGATTTCCAAAAAGGTGACTTGGTGCTTCTGTTCAATTCCAGATTCAAACTGTTCCCAGGTAATCTTAAATCCAAGTGGTCAATCCCATTTAGCGTTAGTCAAGTCTACTCATCTGGAGTAGTAGAACTTGAAAATGAATACGGCAGTATCTTCAAGGTTAATGGGCAATGAGTCAAACTTTATATCGATCCAAAAGACTTGATGAAAAGTATTTCTACTATCTGTCTCGATAAAGTCTGAAGTAATCGAGATACCTGAGTCATGTCGCAGCGTTAAATCAGGCACTACATGGGAGGCAACCCATGATCCTCGTTCTTGTTCTACTCCAGGTATACCCTAAGCCTTAGTTCAGTTTTTCTTTAATTTTAAGTTTAGGGTGTAGGGTGAGTTGTTGTTGTAATATTTTGTAGTTGACTAGGAGAAATACAAGTACCTAAGGCAGTTAACAAGGTTTTATTATTTTGTGAACACCTCTCAAATGGTCTGATTGTTTAACTATGTGATTTATATCTAATTGTGAACACTATGCATCTTGTTATGGTATTAGTTCTAGTGACTTAATAATCATTGCTAAAAAATTGTATGAACTGGATAAGTAGTAACTTGTGATACACTTGCGTTCCATGTGCATGTGAGATATTACTTAGTTCCCTTTGTATGTTGAATCCAAAACTTGCCCGGTTAGTCTTACCTAGGTTAAAGGATAGGGGTTAGGAAGGATCATAGGCCGTTTTGATATTAGCCCACTTTTAGCCTAAATGACCTTCCCTGTATACATAATATCCCTTGATCCCTATTTTGAGATTGAATAGCCTATTTCTTTTTATGATACCTATCACCATCCCATTTACATCATAATGAACCTATTTTGGCCCTGGTCCTCCTTGGATACTGTGCACCTTGACTTAGGCAAATGGCCTAAGTTGAGGGTGGCTATCATAGGGGTGCGTGATGTAAAATGAGTATGGATAAAGGTAGAATAAAATAAAAGAATAAAAAGCTGGGTGCGGTGGAAAAAAGAAAAGAAAAGTTGTGAAAAAAAAGTTATTTTAGAAAAGACCGCACCCATCCTGAATATGTGTGATCAAGAAAAGAGAAGAATAGAAAAAGGTTAATAAGTGAGACCCCAGAAGCTAGTGTAGTGTCAAGGAAGCTTAGTCACTTTAAATATCATCGAGTATCATACCAGCCCCTAGCCTACATTACAAGCCAAAGAGAAGACCTATAGTGATCCTAGCTGATCTTTCTGAAAATCTTGGTAATTAAAATAAGGGCAAGCCTATTTTATTTGGCATACATTGATTGGAACTTCATTCTGAAAGTGAGCGTCTTTTGATTGGCCCCATGTTTACATATGTGATGTCTGATATAAGTGAAGTGGGTCTTCTTTGTAGTGAGGGTACACTGGTTACGTTGCTAGTTGCTAACTTATTTGGATAGTGTAATCTTGGTACATGTATGGTTGTTGTTACTAAATTGATGCCATATCTTGATTTTTGTGTGTCGCATTGCTGTTCTTCAATAATATGCATAGTCGTTTTTGTAAATTAATTGACCTTACAGATGGTGAAGATGTTTTGAGATAATATGGATGGTTGACTGCTGAGTGTACTCTGTATCCTCTTGGTTGTGTTTTAGTTACTGAGGACAAGCAATTGTTTAAGTTGAGGGTGTTGATGAATGAGTTGATGCACATTTGAGGCTTTTAACTGAGAATAATTGTAAAGTCTTAAGCAACTTTTGTCGTTTTTGATTGTTTTCTCTTTGATATTAAAGTAAAAGTCAAGATGCAAGAGAACCAGCAATAATGGAAGTACAAGAGTTGGCTTCTAAGAAAGTAGAGAGGCAAGTATAGTTGATGACTTGTCTGATAAGTCATCATTCTTGTGATAAGCTATCAAAGTTGCCATCAGCCTTAGACAGAGAATGGGATTCAATTGGAAGAAGTGACGACGACCTGTGATAAGCCGTCAGATGTGTGATAAGCCATCAGGCTCGTTGTTAGTCTTAGGCAGGGAATGGGACTTGAAGTGAAGAAGCGATAATAATTCTGATAAGCCGTCAACTTTGTGATAAGTTATAAGAATTAACATCAGCTGTAGACAGTGTGAGGTAGTCAGAGCTGAAGTATGACGACATTCCCTGATAAGCCATCAGGTGTCTGATAAGCCATTAGGAAAATACCATCATCCCAAGGCAGAAATCATAAAAGTGGAAGAGGACATGATGATGATTCTAATAATTCATCGGACTCCTTATAAGCCGTCAGAGTGTCATCGTCAGTCTAAGGCAGAAATCATCATACATGGAGAAGAAGTTGACGACATTTCTGATAAGTCGTCAGACTCCTTATAAAGCGTCACACTTCATCGTCACCTATGCGAGAAAAGATCTGTAATCTGTGATTTGTTTCCATAATTAGGCTGACGTATTTAAGGCATAATTTAGGGTTTTTCTGAGCATCTTGAACTTCACATTTTTATCAAGTTTTCTCTCTAGTTTTCTCTGCAACATTACAGTTTACTTTTGGAGAAATTATTATTACTTTTTTGGGGATTTTCTACTGTGATTTAGAATGAGAAACACTTGTTGATATTCATCATTCTGTAAGTTATCATTAATTGAACTATGAATACAATTGGCGTTGTTTCTTTCTACGTTATGAGTAACTAAATTCCCTTAACCCGATTTTTGGGATCTATGGGTTTGGGTTTATAACGTAACCAAGTGTTCAAGATTCTAACGATAGTAGAAATTTCTTGCTAATTCCATTATTTTATATTCTGACTACTGGTTGCAAATAATAGGCCTTGCTTACTGGTGATTTGCTTGAGATAAGAAATCAACCCTAATAAGAAGCAAATTATCAAGAAGAACTTGGAAGCATCAAACTTTCATTTAATAATTAATGTTGTAACAAGATTAATTAACTTGAGATAACATTGTGTTATGAAATATAAATTCCCTAAGTTTGAAAGAATTAGGTGGTTAAATATCTAAATAGGTTGAGAAACATTTAGACATAACTTCGACAAGGATAGTCTGTTGTTCCTACCTACCACAAGAATCTTGAACCGTTACTAACGTCTGTCAAATCCCAACACCCATAGTGAACATAGCTCTGGTTTCCCTTATTATATTGATTTCAAACACTGAATTGAGAAGTAATTATTTGCTACCTTTCCAAAAAAACCCATTCACAAGAAATTGGTAACTATCAGTTGATTAACCCGCAGATAATTCAAATTCACACCATATTCCCTGTGGATTCTACCCCAACCTAGTTGGGTTATATATTGACAATAATTGATTATATTCTCATAAGAGAGGTGTAGTTTGAGCGGTATCAGCTGGTTATACCATTTTTTGTTGCTGCTTTCGTCATGTTCATTTACTTAATAATTACTAACCACCATATTCTCTGTTTTACGTTACAGGTTCCTTATGTGAATAGAACTTACTATCAGCTTAATGATATATCTGAGGATGGGTTTGTACGTATTTTCTTTACTCAATTTGTTACTTGTATATTGGATCTCCTTGTTGAAGGCTATCTCACTTATAATATTGTCTTAGGTGAGTCTGTTGACTGAAAATGGTAACACTAAGGACGACTTGATGCTCCCAACTAATGATACTCTTCTGGCTCAGGTAAGTACCAGCACGAGATCAAATTTGGACACCATTTTTACTTTGCTACCTCTTTTATGTTCGTGAACTCATAAATTAAAAGTTAAATGATACTTGGACACATGACATAATGAAAGAAGGAGTAACATTCCCTAGTGAGGGCTATTTGTTTGTACTAACTATAGATTTAGATTCCATAAGGCATTAGCTTTTTTATTCCAAGATCATAAAATATTTGCTTGTTTTTTTCATTTCTCGGAAGACAATTCCTTTAAATTGAAGATTAGTATTTTTACCATAAATTTGTGTATTTCTCACTCTTAAAACTATTTTCTAACTAATGAGCACAGGTCAAAGATTGTTTTTTGAGGGGAAGGACCTGGTTCTATCTGTGATGTCTGCCATAGGGGAGGAGCAGATCTATGGTATCAAGGATATTGGTCCCAAGTAGCTGAAGGTGGTAGTGGTGTTATGTTATAGAGTTCCAAAAAAATGATGTAGTATGTACAAACTCCTACTCCGTGTAGTTTAAGTTCTTACGACTGGTAACTGGTGATTGTTATTTACTAGTCAAGTCAGATTATTGTTCCTTTCATTACACATAACATCTAATACTAATTTGTTTTGTCCCACATAACTTAATTGATCTAGCTGGATTTGAGAGCTCTAAAATTAAAACTACTAGGTTACGAAGAAAAGAAGGATCATACATAAACAAAAGTCTCCTGACTCTTAGAACTGTAAGTACTTACACAATAATCTGCTAGTGTGGCAGTCATGGCTTTAGCATCACAAACATAATTCCTAGATGAACATAAATGTGGGTAGTGAGGCAGTACAGAGTTACTAAATACTATTGAGGTATTACAGGGCCGTGAAGAATAAATTATTCTATGCATAAATGTGGTGGCCACAGTCTAAAGAACAATATGTTCTTGGGTGATGTATTGTTCACGAACTCTTGAAGTTTCATATCCAGTTGATCTAATTTATACAGTATCTTTCATTTGTCTTAAGATATCTATGTTAGCTATTGTGCAATGTGTGTGGATTCCTCAAAATTGGAAATTTGGCAAAAAGGATCTTGATTTAGCAACGGTTCTTATGTAAAAATAAAGGACGAATTACGGTGCAATGAACTTTCTTTTTCACCAAACTAGTTGGTTAATTAACTTAGTCATTTAGCGATTTTTGTGATTTTTAACACTTAAAATTATACTCTACGCTAAAAGTACTGATTACCTTTTACTTTTGAGCTACATCCGAACCTACCTCTGTAAAAATTAGGACATCCTTTTTCCTACGGACACATCCTTGGTAGCAGGGGACTTGTTTTGTTATACTATTTGATCAAAGCAAATCTGATCTGCTAATTGCAATTTGCTTCTATACTGATAGGAAGAAAGAGATTAGCTACTACTTTTTTCATGTGTAAAAAAAGTACTAGTAGCAATTTGATTGGAAAGAGAAAAAATAGCCACGGCCCCATTGTCATCCCTATCAGAATCAGTGATTTTAATGTATTATTTTTTTGTTCATTGATATAAAGTTAGGAATTAGTTTTGTGGTTGTGTGTAGGACTGGGAACTAATGAGAAGTCAGTAATATCGGTGTTGGGCGACAGAAATACAAGCTAGAAGAAGAAGATCAGAGAAACCTACCACCAACTTTACAAAAAGTCCCTTATCGATGACATTTATTCTGACTTATCTGGTGATTTCAACGCAAAATCCCTTTTATTACTTTCCTAGTTATTTTTTTCTCTTTGGTAATTGACTCACTATTTTATAGCATTAGCTCATTAGGAGTTACTCCCTACAAGTCACTTTTCGTGTTTAGCTTTTCTCTTCTTTCGATTCTCATTTCTAGTATTATTTTGAGGTTAAATCCGGAGTGTTGTGAAAATTTGATGTATGTTTTCATTATTCCTAAAGTAGAATAGTTCTTTTTTCTGGAATTATAATTTCTAGATTTTTCCTTTTTCAAAGTATTTGGGCATAAGTACGATTGCAAGTTATAGTAGAGATACCTTGGTAGGTTTCTAAAATGCCTATTAGATTACTATATCTGTAGCAGAATGCAATTTTGGTCTCTATTTAAGCATGGAAATTCCCAAGTTTCCAAGAGCTAATTTTAGCTGTACATATGTGACAGAAAGCAGTCATGTTATGGACATACGAGCCTTATGAAAAAGATGCATCACTAGCAAATGAAGCCTTAAATTCAAGAAAGAAAACCATCACCTAATAACAAATAATAGTAGAGATAGCTTATGCATCATCTCATAATCATCTGATCGCAGTGAGACAAACATATTGTGGTCTTTTCAATCGTTCACTTGAAGAAGATATCGCAGCAAATGTCCCAATGCCATACAGACAAAACAGTTGGATAATGAACATTTTCTTATCATACTCAGCACAAGGAATGTTCATCAACTTTGAGAAATTTTCTTATCTTTTGTTTTGTGATGTCCATATAATTTTTTATTATAATTTATTATTTATGTAAATACCAATTTACAAAATGGGTGGTTATTTTATATAAATTGTTACAATTGATATTTGAACTAGTTACAACATGTGGAAACCATCGTTGCAATAGAATAATAAATCATTGTGATAGTATTAGAAATTATTGCAATAGGTAGTCAAAAATCATTGCAAAAGGCCAACAAAACCGTTGCAATAGGTATCCAAAAATGTTGCAAAAATCCAACAAAATCGTTGTAATAGAATTATAAAATCATAGCAATAGCTTCTATTGCAACGATTTAACATCATTGCAGTAGAATCAATTGCAACGGTTATAAACCGTTGCTATAGGTAAAAAGAGACATCCCAGTAGAACAAAAAATAACCGTTGCTATAGGTTGGTCTATGGCGACAGTTTCTACTAACCGTTGCATCAACCGTTGCGATAGCTTTATGGCAACGTTCACATATAGAACGCGTGCTTAACCGTTGCATTAAAGCTATGGAGACGGTTGTTAAGCCTATTGTAATGGTTTTTGAACCGTCTCTATATGGGTAATTTGTAGTAGTGAATTACTCCCACTACTTTGAGGTGGTATTATGTCAAGTGTTTTCTTTTTTGCAATCTCATGCCTATTGACATTTCTCCCACTACGTGGTTGCAGTGGTATGTCAATAACAATTTTTGAAATTTATTCTTGTGTTTCATTATTCGTTGTTCTATTGCTCAATTCTTGGATAATAATTTTACTTCTAGGAACATGATTCATAAAATAATCCTTTTCAAGAAACATGGCATTTATCGAAATGATTATCTTTTGTTCATTAGGAGAATAAAATAAACACCCTTTCGTCCCTTTTAGATGTCCAATAAAAATGCACACTTCTGTTCTAGATTCCAATTTATCAGTTTTTCCTTTTAGAACATGTGCTGGACAACCCCAAAGCCAAATTTGTCGTAGACTAGGCTTGCACCCACTCCACAATTCAGATGGGGTTAAAGGTACGGATTTTGAAAGAACCAAGTTCAGAGAGGCAAAAATGTTTTTGGCCCTTTATTGTAATCTTAATGCCAAAATGTTTTTGACCTTAATATCACCTTAAAATCACAAAATATTTTCATCCTTAAATACTACCATAATACTTAAGTTTAGTTTTTAATTCACTCCTTTTATACCGTATTTACAGAAGACTAGTAAACAAAATAGTATTACCTTTTTTTTCTAATTTAATTAGCTAATCAGGCATAGTAGGGATCGCAGATTTATTAACTGGGCTTAAAATTATGATATTAATTCAGTAATGAATAAATTATCAATCACAACAAAATAACAAATTATTCCACTAAAAATGTAATTGCACTCCTCAATTTAATTCAAAATCTACCATTACATCTTATTTAACTCCCCATGTTAGAATTACCAACACCAATCAATTAAATTAAATTCTCTAAAAAATTTAACTCATTGATTAATTTAATTCTTTATTTATAATGTTTAACTTATTTCACATGATGGATATAAAATCCACCTGTAGTGTTTTCACGTGAAAACTTATAAGCAACAATAAAGGGGTGCCTTCTATCTTAAGTCCGAGACATGGTTCTATCAACTAATTCATATTTGACTAATTAATTTGTCATCATCCAACCTATTAGGAATATATTGACTCATAAAAGAGTTTCACCTTTTAATAGATTAAAACAATAAACCAAACCACATAGATCATAATAATTATATCAAGATTAAGAGTATAAGTACATGTAATGGACTAGAGAAGTTGTTTATTAAAATTATGAACATAAACAAGCATCTCTAATTGGTCTATTTAATATGTACAAAAATGTAAAAGAAAAAGAAGATGGAATACCACTCCCATAATTAAGGTCAGATTATATTTAATTTTGTGCTACAATCATCAAGATGTTTGTCCTGCCTCATCTTTGATTGTGAACATTAATTTATTACTTATAAGAATCGACAATTTTAATCTTCCGTGCATGAGTTAAAACACTCCATACACAAAATTATCAACTATATAAGTAAAGGACACATGTTAACACAATAATCTATTCAAATTAAGATTTTATAATATAATAAATTATCTTTACATGGGATGAAAATATAAAACTATAACACAAACTACATGGTTAATAGTATATCCTAACAAGTACAATTTTAGTTTTCTTAATTGTATGGTTGTGGGTGAATTTTATTATTATCTGGCATGTTTTGTAATTTTATTTTTAATTTATTAAATTCAAATTTAGAAAATAATATCAATATGAAATAATTAAGCTTTTTCTTGTAACTAGTGACAAGAGATTTTATTATCAAAGATAACTTATAGCAACGATTAAATTAGACTTTTCAAGACAAATTATTTTTTCATGAAATAAACTAGTTCGTCATAAGTGTGACTATATTTAGTGACAAATGTATTTGTCTCAATATCTTTCTTTTTATTTGATATAAATTAATTTTGTATTTCATGACAATCATAATTTTTGGTAATCATAGTAATTTAGTGACTAATACGATACAAACAAGGAAAGTGCCAAAACACACTCCAAAACAGTCCACAAATCACAAGGATCAAATGGAAAACACTCTCGAATTCAACAAACAACAACAAGAATACAAGATATAAGGGTGTGTTTCACACCAAATCAGCCACCACAAACTAAGTTAACAACAACAAGATGATGAACAACAATAATATGAAAACACAACCCACGAATTACAAGGTTACAAGACACAAACACTACACAAGAATGCAAGAAATAGAAAGATAGGTAGTGTGACATACACTATTACATGAGCTAAGAACCTAAGTTGTATCAAACATAAAGACCCTTAATACTATGCTAATAGGATCACCTATACTCTTTGGTGGATAAAAGATAGACCTCAATCCTTCAAGCACCCAACGTTAAAAGCAAGAGAACAACACAAGTGAATCCTCACTTGTGTTCACCTAGTTTTGGTCAAGCCTCCAAAGGAAGAGAGAACTTATCTTTCTACTATGTTTTACAAGATTCAATATCCAAAAACTAGCTAATAAAACCCTAAAATATTCCTTATATAGCTATTAAGAATATAAGTTAAAATGATCAAAAGGTCTCTTAAGTGAGAGACGCCCATCAAGTGTAGTGTATGGACGGTTTTGGTGTGTATTTTGGTGATCCTTTGCACTTTACTTGCACACTCCAAGTCTCGGGTCCAACACGCATTCTCATAATTCCATCTCGATGATCATTTTTGTATCATCCTCTCCATCTAGAAAGGAATTTGTCCACAAATTCAAGGCATCATCACCGCAAGCTCTCCTCTTTGAATCATCTCTTCATTGATCCTCCCAAGGTTAGGATGTTCAACCAAGGGTTCCATGAGATCATCAAGCATGCTCCTTGGACTTACATGTTCTACAACCTGCACATAAAAAGATTTGATACTAGGCAAAGTGCTAGTAAGCAACAAAAGGCCTTTGTGAGAAAATCCCACAACCATGACTCTCGGCTTCTCTTCTTCTTCTTCACCCTCCCCACTCTTAGATTCTTATTACAAACCCTCACTAATCATGAATCTCCTTGCCATATACACAGGCCCTCCAAACTCACCATCACACAGCTACATATTTTCCCATCTTTATTAATTTCCACCTCAGCTTCTCTCCATCTTAAGCTTTTTCATCACCCTCATCTGATTCAAGTCCTACCTCCCCACTAAGGTAATACAATTTTCCTTCCTAAGGATTAAATTTCTCCAATTTGATCATTCACTAGCCTTTTGTCCCCACCCTTGACATTTGAAACATTGAAACCTCTTAAGACGAGAAGTAGGACTTGGCTTACCTCCGTTTCTTGGAGGATAACTTTTGGAAGCCTTAGTTTTGGGTTGTACAACCTTGTTCTAAATTTGATTAGCATTGAATGAGTTCTCTTTGTATTGGTGCAAATTGGAGAAAGGTTGTTGGTGACTCTTGGACTTGGAAGCCAAGAGTTATCTTTCAACTTCCAATGTTGCTTGGAAGATGTCATCGATGGTGTCAAACTTGTGGAGGGTCATACGAGAAGTTATGTCTCTATTGAAACCAACCTTGAATCATATAATTTATACCTTACATGTTCCCGTTGATGATTAAGCTTTAACAATAATTGTTAAAACTCGTCATAGTATGCCATGACACTTTTGTTTCCTTGCCTCAAGTTGTACAACTTGGCAAGAAGCTCATGTTTGTAGCCCTCGTGTAAGTACCTTTAACACATAAGGTACCTCAATCTAAACCATGGAGGCGGCTATCTGGTAATTAACACATCACCAAACCTCTTCACATACTCCCACCAAGTATTTGCATAACCCTCAAAGTGAGCGATAGCAAACAACTCTTATTCTCTTTGGTTAGATTATTTACTTGGAATATCTTATCATAAGATGATTCCCAATAAAGATACACCTCGGTATCACTCTCACCTTTGAAGATTGGAAGGCTAACTTTGATG
The DNA here is from genome assembly GCF_002878395.1 of Capsicum annuum. Lineage (NCBI taxonomy): Eukaryota > Viridiplantae > Streptophyta > Magnoliopsida > Solanales > Solanaceae > Capsicum > Capsicum annuum. The sequence continues at coordinate 100,778,500 of NC_061115.1, read as the reverse complement.
GTATTGTTGCCTAGCTCTCGAATTTGGTGGACACCCCTCACCTCGCGACCTAAATCACCTTACCTACCCCTAACCTCTTCTTCCCTCAGGTAAACATCACTTTAAGCTATATAACTGTAAGACCCCATAAAATTCTATTGTAGTCTGAGCATTAGAGTATGTTCAGTAAAGTGTTAATTTGGCTCTAAAAGGTTGAGAAGTGTCTTCCCAAGTGATAAGTATTTTGAACGGTGTATAATTTCCCTAGTATCTACTTTTTTATGTAGAGCATTGAATAAGATTTCTGTCGATACTAAATTCGTCCAAATCCAACACTCGGGCAAAGAGTTAGAGCCATTTTAGTAAGATAGTGTACCACCTGGTACTTTAGCGCATTGCGGAGCCAGCCAAAATAGCAATCGTCAAAATTCAGTGAGCCTCTGCGATTATGGCACATCGTGCCAAGGCTTAGTTTTAGAGTTGTCAATTTCCAGTACAGCAACGTGATTCCACCGCATCGCAGTGCCTTTCCAGTTTGCAAAAAAGATGGCAACGCGATTTTCCCCGCGTCGCGCCATCAAGTTGTTTCTCAATTGTCCAATTTCCAGTAAGCTGCCACGATTATGGTGCGTCGCACCAGCATATAAAATTGGGATTTTTTAGTTTAATCCTAAGGGCAAAAATGGTCATTTTACTACCCCTATATATACTCTTTAACATGGGATTTGGCCTCATTTAACCCAAAAGTACTAGTTTTCTCTCAAAATTGTTCGAGAGAAAGAGCTAGGGTTCCTAAATCAAGACCCCAATCATCAAGAGTCCTCTGTTAACTTTTCAGGAATCAAGAAACTAAGGTATGCAGATGTTGATTCTTAGGTCCCTTTCATCCAAGAAGCTCAAGAACCCTTTTATAAATTTCAAAGATCTTATATTTATGAGTTTTCATGATTCATGTGAATTAAAATTAGATTTCATGCTATTATTGAGTTTTTAATTCATATTTTGTTTATGACGTTTCAAGATTTGACCCTAGTATATGATATTCATGTGATGTTCATGATAAAACCTCTTCAAGTTGCTTGTTAAGTGATGCGTTCATGTCAATTAATGTAGAAATTGTTAAATAGGCAAAGCATGCTCCCCATATGTTTGATAAAATGCTTATGTGAAAGAATTAGAGCCATTATAGCATGTTGAATAGAAATCCGCAATTGTGTGCAAGCCCATGCATGCCGAGTGTTTGTTGAAAAGCCTTAGTGAATGAACTGTGACATGATAGCATGAAATTCCCTAATTATGTGCTCTTCGATACATACTAATCCTTTAATACATGCTAAGGGTTTGATGCAAGACCTTTTTGAATGGAGTATGAGCCAATAGCATGTCTCCCTATACTATCACATGTTTATGATTTCTAAATGCTTGAAGAGATGCTTTAGTTATTATGGTGGTGAATGAATGTCCATGATCTTAATTATTCAAGAATGGCTATGTTATACTTTTATGTTATTGAGTCCTGGGGGTATTTATACCTGACAATTTAGCTACAGTCTAAAGCCAGTATTAGTTTTCACGATAATCTCAGTCAATCCACGATTCTCAGAACTTAGTGAGTTATTAAACTCTGTACTCTCAGACAGATACAGAACTTAAGAAATCTCAGAAATCTTAGTATCGCTAGTATTCTAGCCTCAATTCAGTACTCATCTTAGATTTAGTAGTATTCAAGTATTCAGTTCGGAAGTCAATATCATGCAGTCAGATAACGAGATTCAGTAGTATTTCATCAGATACGAAACCAAGTGAATTTAGTGTAACTCTGTCAGATCAATCGAGAAATATGATTAGTAATAGATTCAGCTCAGTTTATGTTCAGTTAAGAATCAGTTTAGATTCTTTCAGTTAGGAGTAAGAGCTAGCACCAAGTGAGTGCAGGGATGGCGGCTCCCCGTTAGAAAGGCAGAGTTTTTAGGAGCAATTTCTGAACTCTAGAACTGCATATCCAACATAGGAGCATGAGTCACCTGTTATAATAAGGCTTGACTATTATACTGCCTTAGGCTTCACTTCCTGTGAGGGTCACCCGTTAGAGAGGCTTGACCAGAGTAGAGGTCTTTACCAATGGCACGGTATTGATACCTTTCTAAATAGGGTTATAGGTTGGACCCCACTAGATTAGATTTGGGGCATGTCGATTAAGTGAGCACTCCCACAGTTACTATTTCAGTATCAGTCTTCAGAGTAGAACTCAGAAATCAGTACTGTCAAATACAGTCACCTATATCAGTAAGGAACCCAAATAGTTCCATTGATTCATGGACCACCCACTAGATAGACATGGTCTCACGTAAAGTTAGTCAGTATCAGTATTATCAAATCTAGAGATCACCCATTAGATAGGCTTGATCTCAGTCTCAGATTCAGTTGAGTAATTTCATTATCAGATCCATAGATTACCCGTTAGATAGGCTTGATCTCAGTCTCAGATTTAATTGAGTAATCCTATTATCAAATCTAGAGATCACCCGTTAAATAAGTTTGATCTCAGTCTCAGATTCAGTTGAGTATTCTCATTATAAGATTCAGAGATCTTCTGCTAGATAGGTTTGATCTCAGGCATAATCATTTATTATCATTGATAGTAGATTCAGGGATCATCCGTTAGAAAGGTTTGATCTCAGATTCAAATAGTCTAGAGTAGTAAGCTCAGCTTTCAGTCATTGATATAAGTAGATTCAGTTAATCAGCTTCAGTATCATTAGTTTATAAGATCACTCACTAGATGGGACTGATCTCAATTTCAGTACTCAGTTTTCTATATCAGGAGATTCAGTTGTTCAGTATCTCAATAGTAGTAGTGAGTTCAGAAGTTAGTAAAGCATCGGAGTTTTAGTATTTTGAGTTGTGATGTTTTAAGTTATGGTTTGTGCATTCATCCATATGTCCTCATTCAGTATTCTCATGATTATTCAGTTAAGTAATCTTTCATGTATAAGCCCTTGCATTTAGCCTTACCTTATCTTCATACTCAGTACATTCTCATACTAACGCATTTGAACTATGGTGTTTTATTTGACACCATAGGTTTAGAGGCACGAGATCCAAAGTACCCCTACCAGCTCAGTCCCAGTCAGCAGCAGTAGACGTAGCAGTGAGTCCTCTTTATTCAAGGATGATCCTTATTTTATTATCATATTAGATTTAGTTTATTTTTAACAGACGGAGTTAGTTGGGGACATATCCCATCAACTCTACAGTTCAGATAGTTTAAAGGATTTTCAGACAGATGTATCAGTATTTAGTTTTCAGTTTGAGTATTCTAGACATTTTGAACCTTATGGCAAGTTTTCCTCATTTATTACAGATATTATGTAGTGCTCAGGTATAGATATTAGTAGAGGGTTAGCTTGTGGTCCTTTGAGATCATGAGCACCGTGTGAAATTCTGGTTCCAGAAAAATTAGGTCATTACAATAACCCCCATGTTGTTCCTCCCTACCATATCCCTCTACACGATTAGGTTGGTTTGGATTAAGTGGATTTGGATTTGGTGAAAAGTAATGCCTTTGGTTTAATGGAGTTTGGATTGGAACGTGAGGCCTTTGGTTAAGTGGAGGGCTCGGGTTTGGTGGTGGAATTTGGGTTTTGAATCCTTCTTGTTGGACTTGGTGAAGTGGATGGTGGATTGGTCTTTCATACTCTCGGCCTTGGGGAGCATTTGGTGGTTATTTTGGTGGATAGATCATTTGGTGTAACATTTTGGAGGTAATGGTTGCGAAAGTATTTTGAGGAGTAGAAGGTTGGGAACTTCTTTGGCTTTATACCTATTCCAATCTCCCACTCATATTGTTCATATCCCCCTTTATTGATGCCAAATTCGAGCCAAACCTTTCAATTGTATGGGTGATAGCCTCAAGAGAGGCTTTCATAGTTTCAAGAGTATTATTATCAATGGTTTGAGATGTGGATCCTTCCATTGCAAAATACCTAACAAAATTCCTACAAAAACATCAAAAACAAATAGTTCAAAAGCCTCACCACACTCACACACTTCGATTACCTTACTTGTAGATTCACAATTATTGTAAGTCGGCTAAGGAATCTGGGAGGAGCCGAGGATTGAGTCTACTCTTGTTCGGATGAGATTTTGGTTTGAAACTCAAACAAATATTGTAGGACATGATTCAACAACTAATCAACAACTTAAATGACAAAAAAAAAACACAAATAATGCTTAACATGAACAAGCGGACATAAAAACTAACTTACAATCTAGTAGGAGATTACTAGCTTGTCAATTAGTATTCGAACCAACAAACGAAACTAAGGAACAATAAAATGAAACTAAGAATCTAAAATTTGAGCTTAAAAATATTGCATGAACAGTAAATTAGTGATGTGGCAGCCCATTATTGGTCACGGTTTTGTCAAATTTTTACTTTCCAATTTCAAGTCTTGATCAATATACAATTTGGAAGTGGTGGATTTGGTTAATGGAGGGAAATATGGTCTTGGAGCTTCTTTTTCAAATTCAAAAGCAAGACTTGACCTTCTTTGTAATTTATTCTTGAAACAAGGTCCTTAAATCATGTAAAGTAGGTGAAAAGTGGTTGTCAATTCTTTTAAGTGATGTGAGCAAGTCCTTTCACCAATAAGTATTACAACTTGGTCTTTCACCTTTTGTAGATCTAATGTTCACTTTTTATTTTTAACAAGAGATGAAAATGGTGAAGAACAACAAGAACACAAAAACAACTTCCAAGAACAACAACAACATCAATCAATGTCCGACAACAAGGTCACCACATGGCCAAGTTAGAACAATAACATCAACACATGACCCACACCTTGTTCACATCAACAACTTCAACAAGTTCAAGATCAAATTAGATCTAAACACCTTTAGTGTTAGTGATGAAGAAAACTAATAACTGAAACATTCAAAAGAAATAAAAGACTACTAAAATATTCCCAAACTCTCGGCCAAGACAAAACAAGAAGAACTCTAGTTCTCAGCCAAGAACACCAAACACAAGAACATATTTTTTTCAACTTTCAAGCCCAAGATTGATCTTGTTAGAAAAAAATAAAATATGGCTCTGATACTAAATGATACGATACAAACAAGGAAAGTGCCAAAACACACTCTAAAGAAGTCCACAAATCACAAGGATCCGAGGACCAAATGGAGATCACTCTCGGATTTAACAAACAACAACAAGAATACAAAATATAAGGGTTTGTTTCACACCAAATCAGCCACCACAAACTAAGTTAACAACAAAAAGATGATGAACAACAATAATATGATAACACAACCCATGGATTACAAGGTTACAAGACACAAACACTACACAAGAATGCAAGAAATAGAAAGATAGGTAGTGTGACATACACTATTACATGAGCTAAGAACCTAAGTTGTATCAAACATAAAGACCCTTAATACTATGCTAATAGGATCACCTATACTCTTTGGTGGATAAAAGATGGACCTCAATCCTTCAAGTACCCAACATTCCAAGCAAAAGAACAACAAAGTGAATCCTCACTTGTTGTTCACCTAGTTTCGGCCAAGCCTCCAAAGGGAGAGAGAACTTGTCTTTATATCGTGTTTTAAAAGATTCAATATTCAAAAACTAGCTAGTAAAACTCTAAAATGTTCCTTATATAGCTATTACAAAATATAAGTTAAAATAACCAAAAGGTCCCTTAAGTGAGAGACGCCCATCAAATGTAGTTCAAGTGTAGTGTATGGACGGTTTTGGTGTGTATTTTGGTGCTCCTTTGCACTTCACTTGCACACTCCAAGTCTCGAGTCCAAAACACACTCTCATAAGTCCATCTCCGTAATTATTTTTGTATCAGTGACAATTCTATATCATCGGTAAAAAAAATACTATTTTAGTGACAAAATAATAGATTTAACTATAAAAGTATTAACCTTTATCATACTAATAAATTTGTCACCAATACATACATTTATGGACGGAAATATTTGTTGTATACAAAAAGTTATCATTAGTGATGAAAATACATTTGTTCAATCATGTAATACATATAAATCTAGAGACAATTTGTGTCATCGATGATTGAACTAAATAATTAGGGACGATGAAATTTTATCGATATTAATAACTTTTTAGTGATAAAAGCATATCATTAACTACAAAAAAAAATTATATTTTTATGACAAACCGATTTGTCATAAATGTTACATATTTGGGGGAAAAAAGTTTTTTTTGTAGCTAATTTAATTTTTTTAGCGACGAAGCACTAAATCTTCATTGTATATGTTTAGTGACCTATTTTTGGAGACGATTGATTGACAAAATTTTTTCCTCACACTAAATCTTTTGCAACAAAATATGACTTATAATTGACAAAATGATTCGTCCCTGATAATCAAATTTGCTATAGTACCTATGCATATATAGGACTTGTATAGACTATATTAGAAATGCACAATCCATAAAACGAAGATAGTAATACTCTTCTTTAAAATGTTTGTTATGTACTTAAATGGTACAACCATGATTCAACTAGCTTTACTGTTATATACTATTTAAGTACACAAAGTGCAAATTATATATTCTGAAGGTATACAACATACATAGTTATCAAAGTGCAATATTTAAAGAACAAATTTGAAAATAAATAAATATAGGTAAATAATTTATGAATAGATCATCTAATTTAACTGATTTTACTCTATTATTACATTTACATATGTATTTTTAAATAATTATAAGATATAGCTATAATTTGTATTTTATATAGAGAGAGAGATACATACACATAGTCATGAATTGTCCAAATAGTATATATATATGTGGGACAATAATATTTTCAAGATCAAAAATAAATAATTAGGACAAGAAAAATATTGCAACAATTATTTTATTGATTTTAATATGTGAGTGTTACAATTTCTATGATTCCTCTGATTCACTTTTTCAAATATAAATTCAAAGACTTTAAGCTTGATCTTGAATTTGAACTTGATTTGGGAGTTTGACGTACTTGATGTTTACTTGTACTTGATTTCAAGGGCTTTTGGGCTTGATCTTGAGTCTTGTAGTCTTGATATTGAATCCTAATGAACTTCAATATGAATCCTTGAGCATTGTAGAGATATTGCGACATTTGATTCACGAGCTTTCTCTTGCTTTTTGTTAGAGTTGTTGGGTGCTTTTTCTGAATTATGAGACCCCTATTTATATTGTAGAAAGAGGAAAGTCATGGTGAAGATGAATTTCTTTTGACCAATCAGATTCAAGTGAGATGGCGTCTTTTATGGCCTTTTAATTTCACTAGGCCTGCTGCATCATTTTGACATGTGGCATGGTCCTATTGGCTCATTCACTTGACTTGGTATGCCATGTCACTCGACAAGTGGTGATTATTTGGGCCTCTAAAATATGACAATATCTTAGGCTTAGCTAAGTGGACTCATCATTTGTTGCTCAAATTAATGGCTAGCCAAATAAAAATTGGACTTTAATTAAATCTATACATGTTTGGACTTAAATAATTAATTCAAGTATATTAATATGCAATATTTATTTAGGACTAATATATTTTGAATTTAACACAATCTGAATTTTGTATGAATTTTAATTTAATAAAATTTCACTGTCCACAAATGCCCCCTACTTCAAGACTTGTTGAGATATTTAATCTTTTGGAGACTAGACTTGAAGTATTAACTTGACCATTTAATTGAGATCAATAATAATTTTGAGAAGAACTACAAACCAAGGTATCTTATACCAAATTAAATTTAGTTTTTCTTTTTTTTTTCACGTGGAATCATAAAAAATAAGAAAAGATGGAAGTTTGACTTTTTCCTCTTTTCCTTTGCACGTTCTAGAACACAGTTGTCATTCTTGGCAAATTTTCTTCTTCCTTTTTCCTTGTTTACTTATAACTAGAATAGGACTATCCTTGGTAGTGACTATATCTTTTCTAGTTCAATTTTGTTGGAGCCGTCTCAGCCTTCTTAATTTTGTTTATCTTGTGACGTAACAGCCTCCACTGCCTTATTATTTTCTCATCTTTACGAGATATGGGATACCAATTAACATTGGTTAAGGATAAATCACTCCTACATCACTACAAATTCTTTTAACTGCCACCTTTTTTTTACCCTTATAGATTACCTATTATCTTGTAGAACAGCAAAGCACCAATTTGCAAGCACCTTTGGAGACACCTTGGTCTAAGCTTCAAAAATCAACATTGAGGTAATATTTTTTTCTATTTTTATTTTTATATTATTTTTTTGTAGAGTTGAAATAGATAGCAATATGCAACAATCGGCTTAAGGTGCGAGAATTTAACTTTGCCTCCGTCATCTTAAGACCCGACTAATTTTACTTCTATATGGTGGCTATGCAACAATTGGCTTACGATGCCAGAGTTTAAATTTGCCTCTGTCATCCTAATACCTAACCAATTTTGCATCAAGATGGTGGTTATGCAACAATTGACTTAGGGTGTGAGAGTTTAACTTCGCCTCTGTCACCCTAAGACCCGACCAAATTTTCTTCAACATGATGGATATGAACAATCAGCTTAGGGTATGATAGTTTAACTTCACCTTTTTCACCCTAAGACCCGGCCAATTTTGCTTCATAATGGTGGCTTTTCTTTGAGTATGGTCCCTTTCACCGATGCACTAATAGTCCTCTTTAAGTATGGGCCCTTTCACTGATGCACTTTTATAATGATCTTCTTTAAGTATGAGCCCTTTCACCGATGCACTTATGCAGTGGTCTTCTTTAAGTATGAGCCCTTTCAACGATACACTTTTGCAATGATCTTCTTTAAGTATGGGCCCTTTCACCGATGCACTTACGCAATGGTCTTCTTTAAGTATGGGCTCTTTCACTAATGCACTTATGTAATGGTCTTCTTTAAGTATGAGACTTTTCACTGATGCACTTATGCAATGGTCTTCTTTAAGTATGAGACTTTTCACGAATGCACATATGCAATGGTCTTCTTTAAGTATGGGCCCTTTTACCGATGCACTTATGCAATGGTCTTTTTAAAGTACGAGCCCTATCACCGATGCACTTATGCAATGGGCTTCTTTAAGTATGGGCCCTTTCATCGATGAACTTATGCAACAGTCTTCTTTAAGTATGGTCCTTTCAATGGTCATCTTAAGGTGCAAGATTTTAACTTCGCCTTAGTCACCTTGAGACCTGACAAGTTCGGCTTCAAGTATGGTCTCTTTTGTATAATAAGCTTAAGGTGTAAAGTGGCATATTTTGTCCACTTTAAGGTATGAAAAATTTGAAATTCTTTTAAGAATAATTCCACGAAAGAAGCCATCTTAAGGTGCAAAGAGAAAAATCTTGTCCACCTTAAGGCATGGGAATTTTGAGCTCCTCTTTAGGATTAATCCATGAAAGGTCAGCTTAAGGTGCAAAGGGACAAATCTTGTCCACCTTAAGGCATGGAAATTTTTTATCCTTTTAAGGATAAACCCGTAAGAATCCAGCTTAAGGTGCAAAGGGATAGATCTTGTCCACCTTAAGGCATGAACATTTTTTTATCTTCTTAAGGATAAATTTGTAAAGAGACCATCTTAAGGTGCAAAGGGATGAACCTTGTCTACCTTAAGACATGGAAAATTCTTATATCTTCTTAAGGATAAATCCGTAAAGTGACCATCTTAAGGTGCAAAGGGACAAATCTTGTCCACCTTAAGGAATGAAAATTTTGGAGATCTTTTTAAGGATAAACCCGTAAGAGGCCAGCTTAAGGTGCAAAGGTGCAAAGGGAAAAATCTTGTTCACCTTAAGACATACAAATTTTGGAGGCCTCAATTTGAAGATTTGGAGATTATGTCAACTTTCACTCACAAATTTGGCGATTTGAGCGGTTTAACTTTCAAATTTGGTGAATTTGAAGACTTCATCTTATGTGAACAAAGCTCATATTTCATTGGGGTTTTTCCCATTAAGCCATTAATACTTGGAGTGAGTCCCAAAATTTAACTAGAATATTTTCATACTTAGTAGTCATATGGTGGATACTATAGGAAAATATTTTTTTTAGACTCATGCAACTGAACTCAGAATGAAATTCTAAGTGCCTGCGTACCTCGATAAAGAGGATAAAGTCATAACATAGTTCTAGGTGAGTGTTTTTTTTCTATACTAACTTCTTCCTAGGCCGCCTCTTTCGAGGTTTTCAACCTAATAGACTTTTTTTAAGCCAGACACAGTTTATATTCTTGCAGGACAAGAGTGGACATGCAGTTTATACTCATGCCTTAAAGAGTGTCATCTTTCTTCAAGAATAGTACTTCTTCAAGAACTTGGTGTTGATAGGGCCAATTTTCACTCCATCTGTATCGCACCATTTGAATATGCCTCTTGTACAACATATGATCCATTCTACTTTGGGTTAAATTTTCTCCCTGACTTATGAGAAATAATTACGATCCCTCTTACTGCAAGAACATAATCCCCATCTTGAAAGCACCTCAAGCAACTCTTTTGTTAAAAGAACGAGATAGACGGGCATTTAAGATTTTGTTGAGCCTCCAACCTCTTCTCATCAAGAGCTTCTAAATCCGCAAGACACAACTTAGCATTTTTTTCTTTGGTAAACCCTTCTTGAATAGCTAGTCTTAAAGAAGGTATTTGAAGCTCAAGTGGCAGGATTACTTCAACTTTAAAAGCAAGTGAGTATGGGGTTGCTTGAGTCGATGCACGATAAGTTATTCTATATGCCCACAAAGCTTCTTCCACTCATTCATGCCAGTCTCATTTAGATATGGAGATGAGCTTCTTTAACAAACTGTATAAAGTTTTATTGAATTCTTTGGCATGACCATTAGCGACAACATGGTATATAAAACATTTACACTGCTTAAAACCAAAGAGATCACAAATCATGTTCATTAGATTATTATCAAATGGCTTTCCATTGTCAGTTATTATGTATTAAGAAATTCCAAAGTAGTAGATGATATTCACTTGGATGAAGTTCATAACATTATCCTTCTTTACTTCTTTAAGAGCAACAACTTCAACCCATTTAGACCTTCTAGCATGTTCCAAGCAATCATTTACCATCGTTGGCCAATAATATCCTATTATTTTAATGTGAAAATGGATTTTTGGTCAAGACTAATAAGATCTACAAACTTCCGAGTGTGTTTCTTGCAAAGCTCTCAAATACCGTAAGAGTACTTCTTTAAATGACCTTATGTATAGTATATCATTGTAGTAAAGAAAGTGAGGTACACGAAGATGAATATTAGTCTTTCTTCTTGGATCCTTTGGAAGTATCCCAAACATAAGTAATCAATGATAGGTTATCGCCAATCTTCTTTTACAGCTTTAGACAGAGCGATGAGGTGCTCAACCTTATTTTCTACATCTTCATCCTCATTTGGTGGTGGTACTACCCATTCTTGGCGGATAGTAACTCGTTTCTAATTTGGAAGAGTTAGGGTTGAGGTTAAGGCAACTAGGACATCAACTTGATTATTTTCTTTCCTTGGCATATACTAGAGGGTTACTTCTCCAAGCCATTCCATCAACTTCCACGCATAATCATGATATAGTCGTAGCTCAGCTTTCTAACTTTATAGCTTCCCAAGAGATGCTTGATCACCAATTGGGAGTCACCAAAGACTTGTAATTATAGTTGTTTCATGTCGACAGTCATCTTAAGTTTGAGTATTAGTGCTTGATATTCATCAATATTATTAGAGCAATGATTTGTCAAGGTAAAAGAGTATGGGATGACCTATCTTTTGTGGAGTGATGAACACCAAACCAACACCAGCTCCACCTCAATGTACAATACTGTCAAAGTACATCTACTATGAGGGTCTAGCTCCAATAACCATTGCATCTTCATTAAGAAGTTCATCGGTTAGTTCCCAATCATCAGGTATCGAATGGTCTGCCACAAAGTCAGCCAATGCTTGTCCCTTTACAGCCTTTTGGGGAACGTACATAATCTTAAATTATTGAAATTAAAGGTATAATCTTGCCAGTCAGTCACTAAGGACTAGTTTCAATATTGCAAACTTAATAGGATTTGCCCTAGATATAAAATAGACAACATGAAATCGAAAGTAGTGTTTCATCTTTTGAATTGAGAAGGCCAATGCCAAAAACAACTTTTCAATTGGAGAATTATTTAGCTCATTTGTTGTTATCATTCTACTTAGAAAGTAAAGAGAGTTTTCTTTTCCTTCACTATTTTCTTATGCCAGTAGTGCTCCAACTGACTTTTATTGTACGTGATGTAAAGTATCAATTGTTTTCCCGATATAGGTGCCGTAAGAACTGGAAGCTTCATTAAGTATAATTTGATACTCTCAAAGACCTTACTACAAGCTTGGTCCCATTCGAAAAGAGCATTCTTCTTTATAAGATGGCTAAATGGTTGATATTTCCCAGTCACGTTTGAGATAAACCGCCTTAAATATGCTAGCCTTCCTTGAAGACTTTTTAACTCATGAATATTTCAAGGCTCGAGCATTTTCAAAATTGCATCAACCTTAGCTTGATCAATTTTGTTTCTTCGGTGCCGCACAATGAAACTAAGGAGCTTTCCAGAAGTAACTCTAAAGGCACATTTCAATGGATTCATCCTAAGTTGATATCCTTGAAGCAACTTGAATACCATTCTTAAATATTTTAAGTGGTCGTCTCTCTTTCTTAACTTCACCATAAGGTCATCCACATAGCATTCAATATTTTTATAGAGTAGGCCATCAAAGATATTTTGCATAGCCCTTTGATAAGTGGCACCAGTATTTCTCAAATCAAAAGGCATCACCTTATAGAAAAAAATACCTTTGGGGGTACGAAATTCAGTGAGCTTTTTATCTTTTGGTGCTATATGGATTTGGTTATAGCTGGATGAACCATCCATGAAGGACATTGCCTCAAAACCAGTGGTGGCATCAATCATCAACTCTGGTATGGGGATTGGAAATCATCCTTAGGGCAAGCATTGTTAAGATCTCAAAAGTCGACAGAAACTCGAATTTGACCATTTTTCTTCTTTATCAGAACAATACTTGAAATCTACGTAGGATATTTAACTTCACAAATAAAGTCAAATTTGATGAATTTGTTAACTTCATTTTCAGTTAATGGAACCAACTCTAGCCTAAAGCACCTTTAGGCTTACTTAATAGGATGATACCCATTTTTTACCGCCAACTCATGGACTGCTAATTTTAGATCTAAGCCAAGCATTTCTTTGTAGCTCCAAGCGAAGAAATTCATATATTCTTTGAGTATGTCCATATAAATGATTTTCTCTTTCATTCCTAGAAATGCACTCAGGTAAGTTGGTATTGGGTCTTCATCGGTTCCAAGACTAACTTCCTTCAAGGAATCTATGATGGCCTTTACTCTTTCTTTAAGTTATGATGAAGCATATCCAGTGTCTTTCTCCTCTTGAGGATCATCATTGTTGATGGATATATATGGTAACACCAGAGAGTATCTTCCATCTCTTCATCAACCTTCATTTGAGATAAGACCTTATTCTCATTCTGAGTTATAATATGATATGAGGAACCAACACTTTCTTTGTCTTCCTCATGCTTCTTGGTATAAACTGCAGTATGTGCCTCTGCTTTTAACACCTCCTTACATGACACCACAAGTTTTGTATGTTGATTTATTCTTGATGGAATCAAACTTTAGAAATCTTTCTAGATCTTAGGTGAAGAGTGTCTTGCTATGTTCAGACAGCTTCTCCAGCGCTTGTTGCTTTTCTTGGTATTTAGTGGACCCAACCTCTAAAAAATAGAAGTTCTTATAGTTGGTTCTCCCAATCAATCAAAGACATAAGGCCTTTTGTTGGACGCAATAGACTCCTCTTCTATAGTGATATAGTTACTAATCGTCCTTCTTATGGAGATGCAAATTGGAGATGGTTGCGTGTACCCTAAGCCTTTACGTGCTCGGCTGGTTGTACCTTATTACAAAATTTTGCACAATCTTGATAGTTCGTTAGGATTATATCCAGCCTTTACAAATATCTTGTATGCATTTGGATTGAAGCTCTCTTTTGCATGCTTTGTAGGAAGTGTTATCTCTTGTGGCAGATTTTGAGCCACAAAGTGGAGAGATGTTTCTTGGTGGCAGCTTTTTCGACAGTCACCGTGACCTTCTTAGCTGCAAGATCATCACACTTGGTCTTGGTGACATCATTAACCCTTTTTTCATTCATAACATAATTCTTCAAGTAGAATTTCGCATCGACAAAGTGTGACTCAGCTTCAGTGAATGGCTTATCATCGACACTATCTTTATTTTTACTCCCCCTTCGAGGTACTTCAAGCATTGATAGTAAGAGGACGAGATAATTTTTTTCTCATGTACCCTAGGGCTACCAAGCAATATATTATATGAAGTCTTGGAATTGATCACATGCATCAATGTATTTGATCGAATATCATCCATATGAATCCCTAATTTAATAGATCCTATGGACCTCTGACCCCGTTAGTTGAAGCCTTGAATCATCAAACGACTTTTGACAGGTTTGTTAGTAGTGATGCCAAGTTTATTATAAAAATATGTAGGATGTTGACTCTGAATCCCTCATCTATTAGGATTTTTTTATCTTCTTTCCTAGAACTTGACCCACCATGTACAAAGGACGATTGTTTAAGGTTTCACCAAGCAGAAGATCGTTATTTGTAAATATGATTTTTGTATCACATACATGTTCCTCTTAGCTAAGCTTTTCAGAAGATAAAGGAACATCCATGGGTAGATTTTAACCCTTTGCCCCCTTCTTAGTAGTATTAAAACAAAATGCCTCAAGGTTGACTTAAGCAGTGTTTGAATGAAATCAACTTGGAAAGAATTTTTCCCAAGTCACTAGACGTCGTAGTTTTTGGTGATGAATCTCCATTACCTTCGTCTTCTTCAAAAGCTCAACCAGCCTCTATTTCTTTGGTTTCTTCACCATCCTCCTTCTAGTTGGCTGCTCGATTGACTCCTTTCGTAAACTCATCTTCTCGCGTCTATGCCTAGTTACTAGGGTCCAACCTTCATCATCACCTTCGTCAACTGAAGACTTGTCATGATCTAATAGTTTCTCATTATACTCTTCGACACATATTTGGACTGAATCTATCAAGCCAAAAATGATAGAGATTTGATGAGAACTGGCTATCTCATCATCGAAAAAAATCTTCTTCTCATTTTCTAATTGTATGACTTTGCCCTTAAAGACAAAACACTTTTCCAAATGGTGACCCACAAGCCTATGATACTTCCAATAATTAGGGTCATTGGTCTTTCCAGCTTCGTCGGGCCACTTCATCGTTGGAAGTTCAATAAGCTTATGCTTAAGGAGTTCATTGAAAATCTCAGCTATATTAGAATCAAGGAAAGGGTATTCCTTTTCTTGCATCTCCTTTAAATTTAACTTATGATTTGGAGATGCTCGAAAAGTCATCTTCATGCTTTGCGTCTTGCTCACCTTTGTGGTAACCTTTACAGGGGACACACTAACATTTATGGATTCCTTATTGTCATTTTTGGGGATAAATTTTCCCTATCTTTTGGATTCATGCAATCTTTTCCCCTTCGAGGGTCATGAATAGGCGCTACACCCTTTCCAGCAAAAGACATGCTCAACTCCATGTCGTGAGCACGAGTAGCCAAATCTTCAAAGGATTTAGGCTCAATGTCTTGCAAGATATAGAGAATCTCCCAATGCATTCCTTAGATGCACATCTCTATTGCAGAGTTTTCACTGAGCCTATTTTTGCAGTTTAGACTCGCATTTCTCCACCGATTGATAAAGTCAATGACTGGCTCATCCTTTATTTGTTGAGTATTCATGAGCTCTACCATGCTCAATATGTATTTTGCTATAAAAGCTATTTAGGAACTCAATAAATGGCTCATCCTTTCTTTGCTGAGTATTCATGAGCTCTACTATGCTCACTGTATGCCTTGTTCTATAAAAGCGATTTAGGAACTCATGCTCCAATTGCTCCTAACTATCGATGAAGTTAGGATCAAGGTCCATATGCCAATCAAAGTCATTTCCCTTTAGGAACAAACAAACTATTTGACAAGATAGTCCCCGCAATTTCCAGCATTATTACATGTCTCGACAAAGTGTACGACATGTTGTTTTGGGTTTTCTTTTTCCTTAAATTGTTGAATTTTGGGGGTTGATAGCCCGCAGGTATTTTGAGGCTATCAATTCTTGTAATATAGGGCTTCGTGTATGTCAAAAAAGACTTAATGACAATATCATACTTATCTTTCAGGGTCCTTTCAATAAACTTTTTCAACTTATAAATTGGGAACATTTCTTTAGAATAAATATGTACCTCCTTAGCTAATGGTATTTATTTTCCAGGATGTTCTTTCTCATGATCTTCTGGAGCTTTTCTAAGTGGATGGCTAGACTCTTCATCTATTAATCTATATATCCTATCCATCAACTTATTAATTCAAGCATGTTGTTTTACAAATATTTAGTGAGACCTTCAACTGCCTTCGTCAGGTTTGCAAGTTGCTCCTCCACAGATGAGGCATTAGTCATCATTGCTTACATGATCACTGGGGACATTGGAGAGTAATATGTATTATCGTATAAGTTTATATTATAGTGCTCAGCTTATGTGGTATAATTGGAGATGATGAGTTGGTTGACGATCATCGTTCTTTGCGCCAGAGTATTAGGAACCGAAATGTTCAAGTAGAGCTAGAGTCTTCAAACTCTTCCATATTGTTTTCTCCTTCTGAAGCAGTTGTATGGGATCTTTCTCCTTTTGAGGTTGAAGATCCAAAATTGGAGTTGGTGCGGATGATACTTAACGTGTTTGTTGTCCTAGCAAGATGGCCTTGCTTCTCATAATAGCTCCAAAACTTTCAAAAGTAACGTCAAGGATGCTCTCTACTTCGATAAAGAATTTGGAATCGGCAGCTATAGAGGCAGTTGATTGAGAATTTCATTATTCTTAAACTTACAAGTTCAAAAAGTTGAGATCATAAGTAAAGATTGTTCCACCGGGCATGCCAAAATTTGTTGGACAATAAAATTTTTGAGACCAAAAATAAATAATCAAGATAAGAAAAATATTGCAACAATCATTTTATTGATTTCAATACGTGTGTGTTACAATCTCTATGATTCCTCTAATTTACCTTTTCAAATATAAATTCAAGGGCTTTAAGCTTGATCTTGAATTTGAACTTGATTTGGGAGTTTGACAGACCTGATCTTGTCTTGTACTTGAATTCAAGGGCTTTTGGGGTTGATCTTGAATCTTGTGGTCTTAATCTTGAATCCTGATAAACTTGAATTTGAATCCTTGAGGTTTGTAGAGAAATTGTGGCATTTGATCCACGAGTTTTCTCTTGCTTTTTGCTAGAGTTGTTGGGTTATTTTTCTGAATTATGAGACCATATTTATAATTGTGGAAAGGGAGAGTCATGGTGAAGATGAACTTCTTTTGACCAATCAGATTCAAGTGGAATGGTACCTTTTATAGGCTTTTGATTTCACTAGGCCTGCTGCATCATTTTGACATGTAGCATGGTCCTATTGGCTTCTTCACTTGACTTGGTATGCCATATCATTCGACAAGTGATGCTTATTTGGGCCTCTAGAATATGACAATATCTTGGGCTTAGCAAAGTGGACTCATTATTTGTAGCCCAAATCAATGGGCTAACCCAATAAAAATTGGACTTTAATTAAATCTATACATATTTGGACTTAAATAATTAATTCAATTATATTAATCCGCAATATTTATTTGGGACTAATATATTTTTAATTTAACATAATTTGAATTTCGTATGAATTTTAATTTAATAAAATTTCATTGTCCACAATATATATACACAGAGTCATGAATTGTTTGCACGTTATACTATGTATTTCATACACAATTCTTGTATGCACGTTATACGTACTGTGTATATGTTACTAATGAATATACAAACTGGTATAATGGATCATGTATGCACATCAATATTATTTGCACATATAATGTATAGGCCAAATACATCGACAGATACCTCAACTTAAAATGATCTTCCACTTTGGCATCTTATGTATACAACGTTTATTTTAAGCACTTAAAGTAGTCATAAAATGTGTCACTTTGGCACTTTTCGCTGACATGGCAAAGTGAGTGTAGAACACTCGCTTTTGGGCTTATGACAACATTATTTTAGCTCCTTTTTAATTTAATTTTATCATCTTCTTTCCCATTTTTCATCCCACTATCTTCTACTATTTTTTCAAGCTCAAACTCCTTTAATGGTACCCCCAAACCACCTCTATTTCGTAGAAAATAATTTATTTGAATGCTTTTTTCATATCACTTCTAACAATATAATCTAAAAAGTGAAGAAAATAAAAATTTGTCTAAAGATATATTTAGAAAAAAAAAACTAATAAAATTAGGTTACTAATTCAATGTAATGACCCAAAATCACCTCTCAAGACGTCACACGGTGCTTAAGTCTGTCTACAAGTAGCCCTAAACTAACCCTTTGAGCCTGTTTCTACTAATAACACTCATTGCAAGATGAAATAATTCAAACACTAGCATAGTCATATCATATGAAAGGAAATACGGAGAAAATGCTCGGTCCAAACGAACAAGCAATACTGGAAACCTCAACACAACCACAATCTGATAACTAGTCTGACAAAGCCTCTACTAATTCATGAATTAGAGCCCCAACTGACTCAAAATGAACAGGAAATAACAACATAGTCTCTCAAAATATGGAGATGTCTGAATATAGGTCCTTGAACCATGAGGACTCACCACTGAAGGAATGTAGATAGAGGTACTCGGAAATCACAGATGAGGTTGGGACTGAGCACCTGAACCTACTTTATAAGAAAATGTAGCACATCGACGTATATGTGGATCAATACTTGGGAATCTACTGAGTATGTGGGGTTGCATACAGTTATATAAAATAACATTAATACTCTTTAATCAAATCATGCACGTAATAAGTAATAACTCACATGGCTTAAATAGGTACAAAATACGAAGCTCATGAATCATGTACAATAGAACATATAACACAATCTCTTGAGTCATTATACTTATAGCTTTGAAATTTGTACTCTTCTCTTATTCTCATTACTCAAGGCTAAAGGAAACTTTAAACAATACTTTCAACTCATGCATATGTCTCATGGAGAGTAAAACTTCTTCAATCCTCAAGAACTCATAACTATTTTGAACTCAAATACTTGAAATTCAAAATATTATAACTTTGGAACATACTTGAAAGCATTTCATTCACGTTAGAAAAATATCTCATTTCAAGATTTAGGAAAAAATACTCATATCAAGGGAAAGTATTTTAGTTTTAAAGAAAAATATCTTATCTCAATGGAAAAGACTTTAGTTTAGGGAGGTAACTGGTCTCGAAGTTTAAATGTCAAGGGAGGTTCTCTTAACCGACATAAACCATGCAAGCTACATGGAGTCCAACGTTTTTTCCTCCTAAGGAAGAGACCTCACGTTGGGGAGAGGCGTCACACTCTTGCCAGGGAGTACAACCTAGGTCCAGTGATTACTAAACAAACTCGGCCTCGGGCCCAATATCAACTCAGTCTTAGGCCCAATAATAATCATAAACTCAGCCTCAAGCCTAACCTACAATGGCACGTAGTTTTGGGGTAAGAAATCGTAGTAACTTACCCGCTTGGTGCTAAATACTACTCCCTTTAGATTATCTGTTCTCATCTCGTAAAAATCCACTTTTAGAAATAATCTCATGGTTCACCACGAACCCAATAATCAAATCTATAATCTCATGTAGTAGAGTGGATTTCAAAACTCAATGACCATTAGCTCAAAACATTTCTCAATAATCTCAGAATACTCAAATCATGGGTGCTTATAGCACAATAGTTCAAAAAATCTCAAGTCTCAAGTAGGGCTTAATAACCCATAGTTCAATCTCAAGTTAAAACTCATCAAAAGCATAATAGATAGCATATAGATTCATAACTCATGTAGAAATCTGGAAATTTCAGCAATTTATCTCAAAATCTCAACATACTCATATACTTCAATGTTTCAAACATTTCAACTATTAACTTCTCAAGGATTAAAATCATGGGGTATAAACCCAGCTGCAATTTCTCAAGAAAACATGTAAAAATCATGCCATTAGACTTTCAATTCAAGGGAAACATCAAAAGCTTGTAACCAATAATAATTGGTGAAAAACCCCCAATTCAATTTCATGTAAAATCTCATAGATTGCAGAGAATTATAGTTTAAATAAGCTTTTGGGCACAAGGATGAAAGGATTACCCTTTTTTAAAACCCCACATACCTTGAATTAGAAGCTTTGGTTGAACTCTCACTTTTGGGACTCTATTCGTACTCTTGAATGAGAATTCTTAAGCCCTTAACTTCGGAACCTTGAATCTTGACTCAATTAAGAAAATTTATGATAGATTCTTGAGATTCTTGGAAGAGGTTTTGGATACTTAGGGTTTTTGTTGAGAGAAAAATTGAGAGAGACTTCATAGAATACTTGTAAATGACCTTGATTTGGTGTTTTCACAGTTTAAAAGGCTTGGAAAAAGTCCAAAGTGCCCTTTTTAACTTCTGTATGAAGCTGAAAAAAATGAACTGGGAACCCGATTTCATAGGCCACCATGACGCGCCACTATCGTGGTGGCTCACTAGAAATTGACAAATGGGAAATTGGTACTCACCGTGACGTGGAGCTATCGCGTTGTCCTACTAGTTGGGACTTGGAACTTCAGCGCGATGCATCACAATCGTGCCAGGACACTGGAAATTGACTATTGGGAAATTGGGGTCCTCTGCGATGCACCACTATCGCAGAGTTCCACTGCAAATTGACAATTGTCAAATAGACCCTCTCCGCGATGCGCTAAGCACTAAAATAATGTTGTTTTATGACTAGGACTTAAATTAGCCATAACTTTTTACCCGGGTATCGGATTTGTACGAATCTTATATCGACGGACAGCTTATCAAATTTCCTATATGGTAAAAAGTCAAAATTAGGAAAATTCTAAATGGTTAAAACGATACTCACTTAGGCAGTCACTTCTCAATCTTTTAGGGCCGGAATCATGCCTCACTTGACACGCCCTAAGGTTCATTCTATGAGAGAATTTTGTGGGGTCTTACAATATCTCCCCCTTGGAAACATTCATCCTTGAATATCGCTAGTTAGACTAGGAACACAGGAAAAATAGAGTACACATAGCTAAAGAAATTTTCGCTAAACGGCTCAAAATCTCTCTAAACTCTTGAATGCCTCAGAAATTGCAAGAACTCGTGTAAGAATAGATACATAGCTGAACTTTAGATTAGAAGGGCTGAATTAAGGAATAATAATACCTTTGGATTGATCTGAACTCGCGGAAAAGAGGTACGAATACTTGGCTCGCATGTCTGCTTCTGCCTCCTAATTAGCGCCCTCAACTGACTGGTTTTGCCATAATACTTTGACCAAGGGAACCTCTTTGTTCCTCAGTCTACGGATTTGAAAATCTAGGATCTCAACGGGAATCTCATCTAATGAAAGACTGTTCTGAATATCAGCACTCTCTGAAGGATCTACTACAACAAAATCACCAATATGCTTTTTAAGCATGGAAACATGAAAAATAGGATGAACAGCTGACAACTCTACGGGCAACTCAACCTCATAGGCTACTTTCCCAACATGGCTTGAAACTCTATACGGGCCAACATAACAGGGACTAAGCTTTCCCTTTTTACCAAACCTCTCCACCCCTTTCATGGGTGAAATCTTTAAGTACACCAAATCGCCCACTTCAAACTCAAGATCTCATCTTCTAACATCAGCATATGACTTTTGACAACACTGAGCTGTCTTTAACCTCTTTCTAATCAATTTAACTTTCTCCATAACTTCAAACATTGTATCAGGCCTAATCACTGCAGCTTCACCTACTTCAAACCAACCTATGGGTTATTATCTTCTATCATACAAGGCCTCAAATGGTGCCATCCCGATGCTAGCATAGTAACTATTGTTATAGGCGAACACTATCAATGGCAATTGCTTATCCCAACTACCTTTAAAATCAAGAGCACACATCATCAATATATCTTCTAGGGTTTCAATGGTCCTCTCAGCCTGACTATGTATTTATGGATGAAAAGCGAAACTTAAAAGAACTTGGGTACCAAGACCCTGCTGAAACGCCCTCCAAAACTGAGAAGTAAATTGAGTGCCCCTATCCGAAATGATGGACGAGGGAACTCCATGTAGCCTGACAAACTCCCAGATATACAATCTAGCATAATCCTCAGCTGTATAAGATATGAGCACGGGCAAGAAATGCGTGGACTTAGTCAGCCTATCCACAATAATCCAAATCGAATCATAATGACAACGCGAAAGAGGCAACTCGATCACGAAGTCCATATTCACTACCTTACACTTCCAAGTGGGTATACCAAACTTTTGCATAACACCACCAGGTCTTTGGTGCTCTACCTTAACGTGTTGGCACGTTGCAAATTTTTCTACAAACTCGGCTATATCCTTTTTCATACCATTCCACCAATAGATTTCCCGTTTATCGCGGTACATCTTGGCAGTGCCGGATGAATAGAATACCATACGCCATGCGCTTCAGCCATAATCCTCTGCCTCAGATCATCAACACATGGAACGCACAATCTACTTTGCACTCTCAATACGCCATCTCCCCCTTAGGAGAAAACATCTAACTTTTGGTCCTGAACCGACTCCTTCAGTCTGACCAAACGAGGATCCTTGTCTTGCTTCTTCTTTACTTCCGAAAGTAAAGAGGATTCGAAACTACTTTGTACCAAAGTACTTCCCTCAGCTGAATCAAGAAACCTAACACCCAATCTAGCCAAATAATGCACATCATGAGCAAACTCTTTCTTACCTTCCTCTACATGGGCAACACTACCCATAGACAATCTACTAAAGATATCCGCCACTATATTGGCCTTGCCTGCGTGATACAGCATACTCATATCATAGTCTTTCAATAAATCCAACCACCTCCTCTGCCTAATATTTAACTCCCTCTGAGTAAAAACATATTGTAGGCTCTTATGATCAATAAACACATCAACATGGACACTATAAAGATAACGTCTCCAGAGTTTCAAAGTAAAGACCACAGCAGCTAACTCAAGATCATGGGTTAGGTAATTTTTCTCATGCGGCTTCAACTAACTAGAGACATAGGCTATAACCTCACCTCTTTGCATCAACACACAACCTAAACCAATTCTAGAGGCATCACAATACACCACAAAACCATCTGTACCATCGGCAAAGTCAACACAGGGGCTAAAGTAAGTTAAGTCTTCAACTCCTGAAAATTCTTCTCACAGGAATCTGACCACTGGAACTTAACTTTCTTTTGGGTCAACCGAGTCATGGGAGACGCAATAGAAGAGAAACCCTCAACAAAATGATGATCGTAGCCTGCTAGACACAAAAAACTTCTAATATCAGACAGAGAGATAGGTCTAGGCCAATTTCTTGTAGCTTTTATCTTTTGGGGATCAACTCTAATACCCTCGACTAAAATGATATGACCTAGAAACGCTACAAACCTTAGCCAAAATTTGCACATACTGAATTTGGCAAACAACTGGTGATCTCTGAGGGTTTGCAAGATAATTCTAAGATGATTCGCATGGTCATTCTCAATACGGAGTACACAAGGATATCATCTATGAAAATAATGACAAACATATCGAGATATTGCTTGAACACTCGATTTATGAGGTTCATGAAGACGGCTGGGGTATTGGTTAGCCCGAAGGACATGACTGGAAACTCAAAGTGACCATAGCAGGTTTGGAAAGCTGTCTTTAGAATATCACATTCCCTCACTTTAAGTTGATGATAGCCGAATCTAAGGTCTATCTTGGAGAAATAACTTGCACCTTGCAATTGATCAAACAGGTCATCAATTCTCAAAAGTGGATACTTATTTTTTATTGTGACCTTATTAAGATGACGACAGTCAATGTACATACGCAAAAAACTATCTTTCTTTTGCACGAATAAGACAGGTGCGCCCTATAGAGAAATACTAGGCCTAACGAAACCTTTGTCTAAAAGATTTTTGAGTTACTCTTTCAACTCCTTAAGCTCAACAGGTGTCATATGGTATGGAGGAATAGAAATAGGACGAGTGTCGGGAAGAAGGTCAATCTCGAATTCTATCTCTCTATCGGGAGGTACCCCTAGGAGATCTTCCGAAAAAACATCTGGGAACTTATTAACAATATCGACTGACTAAATAGTAGAACCTCAGACTTAGTGTCTTTGACTCTAACTAGGTGATAGATACAACCTTTGGATATTAGCTTTCTGGCTTTGAGATAGGAGATAAAATAACTTTTGAGAGATATCGAACTCCTGAACCACTCAAAAGTTGGTTCATCAGGAAATTGAAACTTGACCATACGGGTACGATAGTCTATAAACACATAACAAGATTGAAGCCAATCCATATCCTGAATAAGGTCAAACTCCACCATGTCTAACTCAATCAAATCAGCAAGTATGACTCTATGAAGAACAGTAACAGGATAATCTCTATACACTTATTTAGCAATAACTAACTCCCCGATGGGTGTGGAGACTAAGAAAGGCTCAGGAATCTTTTCGGGACTCATTTTGAAATTCACAGCTACAAGTGGGGTCACATAAGAGAGACTTGACCCGGGGTCCAACAACTCATAAATATCAAGACAAAAGACACAGAGCATACCAGTAACAACATTGGGAGAGGCCTCCTTCTTCTATGGGATGGTAAGACATAGAATCTATTCTGGCACTGGCCACTAGCAGTGCTAGATGAAGCGCCCTGAGCAGGGGCGGGATGGGGTACATGAGCTGGTGTACTAGTAGCCTGTGCCTAAGGTCCGGTATCTCTGTTCCCCTATCTAGCATGAGGACAATCTTTAAGTCTGTGGCCCTGCTTGCTATGACCAAAACAACCCATCAGATCTATGAAACACTCACCGACATGACTCCTACCACACTTAGAACAAGGAGAATAGCAGGGCCTATTACTAATACTATTTTGCGACCTAGACATAAAAGATCTACCCCCTTGCTCCTGCCTGCTTCTAGGAATGGGAGCACTAGCTGATGAAGGTGCTGGCATAGATGGACGTCTTTGAAACTGAAGGCAGTTCCCTTTATTAAACCTAGGTTAGCTATACTCATGTTACTCAGATCTAGCCCTCTTGCTACCCCTCACTCGATTTCTCTCCCTAATCTTATCCGCCTCTACCTGCTGGGCATGCATCATCATCAACCTAGCCAGATCCATATCCCTATGCAGTATCGCAGTCCTACACTCCTTCAGTACTAAACCAGAAACACCGGTCACGAACTTGCTCATACTAGCTCGGGTGTCAGAAATCAAATCAGGAACGTACTTAACCAACTGATTGAACTTCAAGCAATACTCCTTAACAGTCATGGAACCCTGCCTCAAGTTCATAAACTCCTCAATCTTTTCTTCTCTCATCTCAAGTGGAAAAAACTTTTCCAAGAATACATCTTGGAATACCTGCCAAGTCATAGGAGCAACATCTTCACCTCTACCTTTCCTCCACGATACAACTCAGTCATAAGCAATGTCCTTCAGCTTGTAGGATGCCAACTCAATACTTTCTTCCACAGAAACATACATCACTTGTGTGATCTTTCTCACCTCCTCAAGGTAAAATTATGGGTCCTCATCTACGTTAGACTCATAAAACTCTGGCAGATTTATCTGTATAAAATCACTGATCCTAGTTGCAGCTATATCACCTCTCTGTTGATTAGCAACTGTGGCCTGGTTATTGGCCCAAACATTGACGATGACTGCTTAGGATAACACCTAAAAGGCCATCTGAAACTCGACATGAGACACAGACTCATTCAAAAGATCAACAGGTGGGGGTTGCTCATCATTGTTCCTGAGGGCATTCACTATTCGGAGAGGTATTTTCTTAAATAGAAGAGCACGAATTATTAGATAAGAGGGAAAACTGTAGGAATGATAGAATCCAAAAGAAAGAAACAACTTTTCCTAAAATGTCTTATAGCCTCTTGCTCATAGATGTGGTGCACTACACAACGATCATCAAGACTCTACTCAACGCAACTTGTCAGACTCCCTAGGACTCTTTAAAAACCTTAGGCTCTGATTCCAAGTTTGTAACAACCCAAAATCACCTCCCGAGATATCGCACGGTGCTTAAGGCTACAAGTAGCCCCAAGCTAACCCTTTAATCATGTTTCTACTAATAACACTTATTTCAAGATAAAATAATTCAAACACTAGCATAGTCATATCATATGAAAGGAAATACGGAGAAAATGCTCGGTCCAAACGACTAAGCAATATCAAAAATCTCAACACAACCACAATCTGATAACTAGTCTGACAAAGCCTCTACTAGTCCATGAACTAGAGAGTCGTTGAAACAGGTCCCTAACTGACTCGAAATAAACTAGAAATAACAACATAGTCAATCAAAATATGGAGATGTCTGAATATAGGTCATCGAACCATGAAGACTCACCATTGAAGGAATGCAGCTAGAGGTACTCAGAAATCACTGATGAGGTTGGGACTAAGCACCTGAACCTACTTTATAAGAAAATGTAGCACATCGACGTATATGTGGATCAATACTTAGGAATCTACTGAGTATGTGGGGTTGCATACAGTTATATAAAACAACATCAATACTCTTTAATCAAATCATGCATGTAATAAGTAATAACTCACATGGCTTAAATAGGTACAAAATACGAAGCTCATGAATCATGTAAAATAGAACATATAACACAATCTCTTGAGTCATTATACTTTTAGCTTTGAAATTTGTACTCTTCTCTTATTCTCATTACTCAAGGCTAAAGGAAACTTTAAACAATACTTTCAACTCATGCATATGTCTCATGGAGAGTAAAACTTCTTCAATCCTCAAGAACTCATAACTATTTTGAACTCAAATACTTGGAATTCAAAATCATATAACTTTGGAACATACTTGAAGGCATTTCATTCATGTTAGGAAAATATCTCATTTCAAGCTTTAGGGAAAAATACTCATATCAAGGGAGAGTATTTTAGTTTTAAAGAAAAATATCTTATCTCAATGGAAAATACTTCAGTTTAGGGAGATAACTGATATCGAAGTTTAAATGTCAAGGGAGGTTCTCTTAACCGACATAAACCATGCGAGCTACATGGAGTCCAACATTTTGTCCTCCTAAAGAAGAGATCTCACGTTGGGGAGAGGCGCCATACTCTTGCTAGAGAGTATAACCTAGATCCAGTGATCACTAAATAAACTCGGCCTCGGGCCCAATATCAACTCGGCCTTAGGCCCAATAATAATCATAAACTGACCTCAGGCCTAACCTACAGTAGCACGTAGTTTTGGGGTAAGAACCCATAGTAACTTACCCGCTCAGTGCTAAATACTACTTCCTTTAGATTATTTATGCTCATCTCGTAAAAATCCACTTTTAGAAATAATCTCTTGGTTCACTCACCACGAACCCAATAATCAAATCTGTAATCTCATGTAGTAGAGTGGATTTCAAAACTCAATGACCATTAGCTCAAAACATTTCTCAATAATCTTAGAATACTCAAATCATGGGTGGTTATAGCACAATAGTTCATAAAATCTCAAGTCTAAAGTAGGGCTTAGTAACCCATAGTTCAATCTCAGGTTAAAACTCATCAAAAGCATAATAGATAGCATATAGATTCATAATTCATGTAAAAATCTAGAAATTTTAGAAATTTATCTCAAAATCTCAATATACTCATATACTTCAATGTTTCAAACATTTCAACTATTAACTTCTCAAGGATTAAAATCATGGGGTGTAGACCCAGCTGCAATTTCTCAAGAAAACATGTAAAAATCATGCCATTAGACTTTCAATTCAAGGGAAACATCAAAAGCTTGCAACCAATAACAATGGGTGAAAAACCCCAATTTGATTTCATGTAAAATTTCATAAATTACAGAGAATTATAGTTTAAATAAGCTTTTGGGTACAAGGGTGAAAGGATTACCCTTGTTCAAAACCCCACATACCTTGAATTAGAAGCTTTGGATGAACTCTAGCTTTTGGGACTCTATTCGTACTCTTGAATGAGGGTTCTTGAAGTCTTTTACTTCGGAACCTTGAATCTTGACTCAATTAAGAAAATCTAGGGTGGATTCTTGAGATTCTTGGAAGAGGTTTTGGATACTTAGGGTTTTTGTTGAGAGAGACTTCATAGAATTCTTGTAAATGAACTTGATTTGGTGTTTGCAGGGTTTAAGAGGCTTGAAAAAAGTCCAAAATGCCCTTTTTAACTTCTGTACGAAGCTGAAAAAAAATATACTGGGAACCCAATTTCATGGGCCACCGCAATGCGCCACTATCACGGTGGATCACTGGAAATTTATAAATGGGAAATTGATAGTCACCGTGACGCGGAGCCATTGCATTGTCCCATTAGTTGAGACCTGGAACTTTAGCGCGACGCGTCACAATTGCGCCAGGCCACTGGAAATTGACTATTAGGAAATTGGGGTCCTCCGCGATGCGCCACTATCGCGGAGTTCTACTGGAAATTGAAAATTGTCAAATAGACCCACTCCGCGATGCACCATGCACTAAAATGACATTATTGTATGACTAGGACTTAAATTAGCCATAATTTCTTATCCGGGTATCGGATTTGGGTGAATCTTATATCGACGGAAAGATTATCAAATTTTTCATGTGATAAAAAGTTGAAATTAGGCAAATTCTAAATGGATAAAATGATACGCACTTAGGAAGTCACTTCTCAATCTTTTAGGGCCAGAATCGCGCCTCACTTGACACGCTCTAAAGTTCATTCTACGAGAGAATTTCGCAGGGTCTTACATTCAAACACGAAGAATAGTATATAGTATTAATATGATAATTAACTCTTAAAGAATATTATTAAAATATAATGTGGTCTGCAAGTTTCACTTCCAAGAACTCAACCTATGTAAATTCAACTCCAAACAGCACCCATGTTTTCTTTTGTTAACTAATTTTCTAATTTTTTAAAAAATTAAAAAATCCTTTCAAAAGTTTTAGTCTTTTTCACCAACTCTTGAATTTAGACCACCCCATTTGGGTTCTTCCCGATGAGTATACCTTCACTTTAGTTATTTCTTCTTGTGTACATCAAAGATCTGTGTTCATGGAAGAATTGTTCACAGGTAGGTGATGAGGAATGAGTTTGAGTCGAATTTATTTGTAGGTAATTTTTGATTAATAAGTATGTGGTTTGCAAGATTATGATGGGTGCTTACAAAGTTTTTGATAGAATGACAGACAGAGATGTGATTTCTTGGACTAGTGTGATTTGTGGATATTCAAATACCTCGATTGAAAAAGCTAATAAAGGATGAAAAATTCAACCTCCGTTAATGGAGGTTAAAGAAGATGGATTGGGTAGGAAAAATAATTTTGGCTTTAAAAAAAATCATGGGTGTATATAATGATGTGGCGATTTAAACTGAGTTGGCACAAATAAATTGGTCATTTAATCCAATTCGGAGAAAGTACACCCCACATACCAGATCTGATGCAAAAAGATGCCAAAATGACACAGTTTGTAGTTGGTTTAGGTGTTTAAAAGAACATCATTCACTTAAGGTGTTAAAGTGAAAGATTGTGTCAAGTTGAGATGCTTGTCGATGTGTTTGGCCTAATGTATATGTTATGTTGGAATGAAAAATATTGCTACATTTTTAAAAGAAAAGTATCTGTATTTTCTTACAAAAAATTGCACTAATTTGGCTACTTATGCATTTTTTTCATAATTTATTTCACCTGGGCAATCACAAAAAAATCTCTATGGGAAAATTTTTCATTTTTTCAGAGTAAACACATTTGACCGTAAAAATTTTGAAAAATTCTATTTTTACTTTCTCCACTTTTTTCAGTTTTTTTAAAAAGATCCAAAAATAAGAAAATTCTATTTTTACTTTTTCACCAAATTACCCATATAAGTTTTTTTTTTGGTTTTAAACCACCCGGTGTCCGGTACCCGCTTTTTTAGGAGTTCGACTATATCAGAATTCGCCCCGCGTCGGGCTCCATCTGGAGGGAGAGCTCCCAACAGAGTGTTTGTCCATACCCAGGGTCGAACCCTCGACCTCTGGGTAGGTTGGGGCAGCCCCTTTCCGCTGCGCCACCACTGCTGTTGGTACACATATAAGTTTAGAAACAACTCTAATTTATTTAATGGCCAAACACAACTAAAATATCATTTTTTACTTTGAAAACAAGAACTATTTTTTTTTATTTTTACAATGAAATATTGCCAAATGCTTGCTATATTTGACCCAAATTCACATGAAATCTTTACATCGATTGCCCCTATTTTATGGGTGGTCTTTAACTTTTATCCCTCAAATAGGGGGTCTTTGATTTTTTTTCATGTTGTTCATTTGATTAAATTTGTGAGTCAATGTACCATTAAGTATCACCTAATTTCATAAGGAATAAATCTAGAAATTTTTTGTTTTATTTGATAAAAGTCCGATGGGAATAAATGAATATATGTCTCTTAAGACTAATTTTGTGAGTTCTGAAACCAAACTTATACCTCTATGGCTCTATCGGCATACGAAATATAAACTTTTTTCTTGCAACTTTTTTTTTCAATGTCAAGGTATTTTCAATCATATATAATTGGGCAACTTTCATAAATCCCACCACGTTTCTTCTTAATTATCTTTTTTTCTTATTTTTTTTAATTTCTCTTTCCCAAATTTTAATTGTTCATATACATAACTGAATGTTAATATACATAAGTATCTTATGTATCATAACTAACTTCCTTAATGGTATATAAGGAAATAAATCAAGTCTAATAATTATCCAAAACAATATTTAAGGAAATAATCAAGTCTAATAATTATCCAATATTATACTTTATTAATGTGTGATTAATTGAATTTCTTAATTATGTAAATTTTTCAAAAAATATACTCCTAAAAGAAAATTTACCATATAAATCACTTAGAAAATATTAGAACCAAAGAAAAAAGACCTTTGTAAAATAAAGGGACATGGAAAATTTAAAAAAAATAAAAATACTTGTATAAAGGAAATTTTACTACGTAAGTACGAAAAATTTTATTACCTAGTCTACATATAAAGGAAATTTTACTACATAAGTATGAAAAAATTTGAAACAAAAAAAAATAGATTCTTATAAGATTTAAAGAACATGAAAACATTGAACTCTAACCCTTATATATATATATATATATATATAGGTTTGCAAAATACACATCTCAGGTATCACATATACATAATAATAAAAAACAAAACTTGAAAATATAAAGATAACACATCATATACATGCCTAATGTTTTTTCATATACAAAACACTACTATGCACATGGGCTAAAATACACACAACCCGTCTTGTCTAACAGAGTCATATACATAATTGTGTTATATATAACACTATTGATGCATAACATATACATGACTCTGTAATGTATATGACATGAAATTAAACAGCCCAACAGTGTCCGATTTCAATACATATACATAACAAATTTATGTATATGGATTGAAATAAAACGTCCAACAAATGACATAACTATAAATATATACATAACTCGGTATGTATCATAGTTAAAAATAACAACATGGATTTACTAAGTAATCTAACCATATACATAACAAATTTAATGTATAAGAAGATGGCTCTAACACTATACATAACTAATTTATTTATAAGGTTGAAATAACAACAAAACACTCTTATATAACAATGTATAAGAATGTGTAAATCGACAAAAAATACAGATTCAATAACAAATTACTATACCTTTGAAAGACATGGTTGTAATAATTCTTCATTTTTTATCTTACTTGAAGATTTAGCAACGGGCTTTTTAGAGCTTGTACGAGCAACTTCTCTCGACCTCTTCATTTTGACGGGATCGTTTCGATGTTTTGATCTATTTTCTATAAAACTCAAACCAGACTCCATTACTATGCTTAAACTTTGAGAATTATACACATGCAATAAGTAACTCGTAGATTTTTTATTTAGTAAAATTTTAAAAAATTAAGAAATTAAACTACCCTCACAAAATAAATTGAGGAAGATGGTGATGTTCAACTTCTTGATAAGATAAGATTTGTATAATCAAACCTTGATATCTTTTAAATATGATAGATGAAATTTTATGTAATAATAGAAAGTTAGGATATATCTTTATTTAAATTTTCCTATATAAGGGATTACATAAAATGATGAAGGTCAAAAATTGAGGATCACCAATTTAAGGGGCAAAAATTAAAATACTAACCAAATAATTTGGAGGCATTTGTGTGGATGACCCATTGACATATGATGGACAAATAAAAAGCCCACAACTTAATTGGGTTCTGTCTCAGGAAGATGACAAAAGGCCCATATAGACGCTGCAAAAACCCTATCCAACCGAACTGTCCAAACATTGAAGTAAAGTACTTACGGCTTCTCCACCTGTAATTGTGAATCCTTGCGAAAATGGATACTCAGGCTCCTCAGATCAGCAAAAAGCGAAAGGTTAATCATCAAATTTTCTGTATAAGATTTCTTAATGAAAATTGTGGGAATAAATTTTACGATTGTTGTTTCAGTTTGTGGCGGATGGAGTATTCTTCGCTGAGCTGAACGAAGTGTTGACACGTGAGCTGGCTGAGGATGGATACTCTGGAGTCGAGGTCAGAGTAACCCCCGTCAGGACTGAGATCATTATCAGAGCCACTCGTACTCAGAATGTTCTTGGTGATTCCTCTTATTCCAGTTTTATTTATTCTATTTCATTTTCTTAATTTAAGCGATTTTATGAGCAAAACTATTGTTGAAAATTATTTGAGCAGAATGACTAATAGACTGATTTGTATTGCGGAGTTGATCTCTGTTTGTGATTGAGACATAATTGTATTTTTTTTTTTTTGTATTTAATGTGGATATTCCATTCAATTTAATATTCCTGATTAAGGCTTGAAACTAAGAAGCTGCTACTTTCATAGTTCATGATTGATCAACTAGTGCATGATTTGCCCTACCTAAAACATATGTTTTCAATTGGAAAATTTGTTTGATTTAGTATTTTGTTACTATCTCTTAAAGCTCCATTTTGATTTGAGATCTAATTGGCTAGCAGTTGTACATATTATTACTCCACTTCATTTCCTGGTGGCCAGTTTACAAATGCTAGTATGGATAGGGAAAGAAAGTGAATTGGAGCGAAGTCTGGAGTAAAATGGAAGGGAAAAGAATTGGTAGAATAAGGGCTTTTTTTTGTTATTTAGTTTTGTAATAAAGAAGTGCAAGAAGGAATTGGGAGATAATGTTTCATATTATACGTGCCCATTTTTTCCAAAACATGTTTGTCTTCTCAAGTAAAATTGAGGTTCTCTGAAGGAGGAAAATGTGTGAACATAACCCTTTAAAATTTCAATCGAAGGTAATGACCCAAGATCTTCTCTTATGTATAAAAACAAAGATCTTTGGTAGGAAAGAGATGGCCAAAAACAAATTTGTGAAGGGCTACAAAATCATTTTACCCTCTCTTGAACTGTGAGTTCTCAAGTCTCACACTGTATGCTGCCATACTAGTCTTTTAACTTGCAAGATAATGTATTTGTATGGAGAAAAAAGAAAGAAGTATAAGGTTCGCCTCTCAATAACTTATCTTGCATCATATTAAGAGCATGTTTGGATGGGCTTTTGGCTTATTTTTATCTTTTTGATAACATGTGCTCAAAAGCACTTTTTTAATTTTACCCAAATACTGCAAAAGTACTTGAAATCTATTTTGGGTTAAAATCACTTAATATAAGCCAATCCAAAAGGGCATTAAAAACATCAAGTTGCATAAGTAGTTATTAACCTCTGATATTTCTCACTAAATCTAAGCCACTCTGAAGATTGTACTTGTAAGAGGACTTTTTGCCTGGTGGGATTGAACTTTTGATTGACCTTTTATGTCTTCATTTATTTTTAGTAGTGCATTTTTTTGTTTAAACCGATTTATGTCTTAGGTGAGAAGGGTAGGAGAATCAGGGAATTAACGTCAGTTGTCCAGAAGCGTTTCAAGTTTAAAGAGAACTCTGTGGAGCTTTATGCTGAGAAGGTTAACAACAGGGGACTCTGTGCTATTGCTCAGGCCGAATCTCTTCGCTACAAGCTCCTTGGTGGTCTTGCTGTTAGGAGGTAATAATATTGATCTGCATTCCAGATGTTATGTCATCATCAAACATAGTTTATGATATTTTCAATGTTTTATATCTGTAAATCTGCAATGCTCTTTTAGTGTCAGCAATCAATGGTATTTGTGTATCTATTTAATCTTACTTTTTCCTCCTTTCTTTTCGGTGGTTTTGCTATCAGTATTCTTGGTTCTGTTAGAAGTTATCCCATGTATATGTTATATTCACAAAACAATTGATGTTATAGTACCAGTGCTTTGTTGGATGATAACTATAAAAAATGATACCATGCCATTCATTCTATGAAGTGTTCTTGTCTTCATGCAGTAACCATCAAGGCATATTGCTAAGAACCGTTATTATGTCATAGTAAAATTGAAAGGAGGTGCAGGTTTTATTTCAATATCCAATTTGCATTTTAGACCTTGTTCCTAGCCTTAATTTCCCCCACCAAGCATGTATCTTGTCTCCAGCTTATCCGTCATGTATAAAGCAAATAGGTTGACTTAATGCCAAATTTGTGTTGGAAGATGACTATACCAAGTGAGCTTTGCCAATGACATGTTGAGTTGTTAAATATTTACACCTCTGTCCTTGGATAGCGAAATTTTGAAACTTGTCTTGAAGTTCTTATGTAAATATTTTTGGGCTTCAGTCTTTTATGTTTAATCTCTTTCAGATTATTCCCAAAAGCTTAATGATTATCTCCAACAGGGCATGCTATGGTGTTCTGAGATTTATTATGGAGAGTGGAGCCAAAGGATGCGAAGTATGCTACTAAGAAGCTTGATTCATTGTTTTGGATGATGTATAAATTATGGTGGCACCTGATTTGATTTTGTTGTACAGGTGATAGTGAGTGGAAAACTGAGGGCACAGCGTGCTAAATCCATGAAGTTCAAAGATGGCTACATGATTTCTTCGGGTCAACCTGTCAATGAGTACATTGACTCGGCTGTAAGACATGTTCTCTTGAGACAGGTATGTTCTTGCTCTCTGGTGAAGGTTGAAGATGAAATAGTATCTAACTTCTATTGTTGAGTTGCCTCTGTTTCCCTCTTATGCCCCATATTGTGAATAATTTGGATATCGTATGTTGCAGGGAGTACTTGGTATCAAGGTCAAGATCATGCTTGATTGGGATCCCAAAGGAAAGCAAGGTCCAACAACTCCTCTTCCAGATATTGTCACCATCCACCCTCCCAAGGAGGAAGAACATTACATCAGGACGCCCACAGTGGTAGTGCCTGCTGAGGTTGCTGCAGTCCCTATTATGTAGAGAGCAGACCATGGTCGAAATGCCAAAAATACTATGTTCTACTAAAACCTTTATTGTTGTGTTTTTTTTTGGTCTTCTTGGTGCTGTAGAAGCAGGTTTGGACATTTTCTTTTTTGGTCTTCTTGGTGCTGTAGAAGCAGGTCTGGACATTTTCTTTTGCCGCACTGACAATCTTTCAGATCCAGAGATAAATTCTTGTTCAAGTAATAATAGGTTATTCTGTTGTTTATTGTTTCAGGCCTTTCTGTAATCACGCATCTGGGTTCTGTTTCTTGTTTATTTTATTTTTTTACTTAAACCTGATTAAACGATGTGGCGGAGAGCTAAAATACGTTTTCATGTCGAGAGCTAAAAAATACGCTCTCAAAAGTGAGTGCATTTCGGTCGCACCAAATGCGTCTTGTTCAGTTGGTGTATGGAGCGGCTTAAAAGCCGGTCAAGTTAGAGAAGCAATACTTTGTGGCTTTATACAAGTAGGAGTGAGCATTCGTTTTGTTCGATTTAATTGTTTAATCTTAGTTTGATTTTTTGGTTTTCGGATTGACGAAACTGACAATCGTAATCAAATTGAAATCATTTCGGTTTGATTTGATTTTTATAAAATCGGTTTGGTTATTCCAATTTTTTATTTCGGTTTTAAAATTGGTGAATATTTTTATAAAAAATAATTTTTTCAAACTTAATTTTCATTTTCAAATATAAAGAACTCAACATGCATAAAATGAAATGAAACAACTATAAGTTTAAAATAATACATAATTGCATTATGCATAAGTTTGCATTAACAAACACATCATAAAAATAGTTCATAAAACAACACCACAAACTGCTTCTACACAAACAGCTCATAAAATAGTTCAAAGTCACTAAAAACAGTCCATAAAATAGTCTGATCGGTAAAACAGTCCATAAAACTTATCAACCATTATGCTTCCTTTTTTGACCAACTAAGAACACCAAAAATCCTCGGATAACATTTTCCCAATATTCAGAGCAGATTTTATTGAAATCTATCAAATAACATAAGCTGCAAATACATTTACAAGTAAAATAAGAAAATCTAACTAAAAAAAATATGGAGTTCAAAACTAATAAACAAGTAAAATTAAAACACGCAAAATAATAAACAAGTAAATATCACAATAAACAATGGAGTAGAATAACTTATTTCTTCCTCGTACACTTGCAAGTCTAATTCAAAATAGAAAGTAACAGTGGAATAATTTACTTGACATTTACTATGAAAAAAAAATAATCTTTTTCTAAAGCAACCTGAAAACTGTTAAACCCGTGAACATTTACAACCTTGGATTTTTACAAACCTTGAAAACTAATAACTTGAACATTTATAACCTTGAACATTTACCAGAAACTCGTGAACATTAACAGTACATCATACAGAGTTCATAACTAATAAGCAAGTAAGAACTAAAATCACACAAAATAATAAAAAAGTAAATATCACAATAAACAATGGAGTTCAATCAAATATGTAAGAACACGCCAATCATCAAAAGAAGTAACACAAACACATGGTAGTGCTCTCTATTTTCTTGTCAACCTTTTATCTACTTCAGTTATAACGTTATCACTGATTTCAAATCTAGAAAATAGTAGAAGTAGAATTAGAAGTAGAAGAAGAACCCTAAAATACACTTACCTACAATCAACCACAATTCATATTTGCTTATTGACAAGTAAGTCATTTTTGAAAAAAAATATGACACTTGTTAGTTGTTAGTTGATATGCAATATAAATAAGAAATTATTTACATTATAATGAATACAAAATTATAAAATTCTTACCAACTTCAAGTTGGTTAAGATATTCTAGATTTTCCTCGATATTAATTAAAATAGGTTCACGTCTAAGCCAATCTTGAAGACAAATAAGAGATTGCACCAGTTTAGGAGTCAATGAACCCCAAAGGAATCAATAACACACCCTCCCGTGCTAAATGAACATTCATATACGACATTGAATATGGAAATGACGAACACATTATGAGCCATGTCCGTGAGAATGGAAAATCTCGTCTCATTAACTTTCCACCAACCTAATATATCAATTTTTTCTGAATCTGACTCCATTTTTTCAGCAAGATATTTTCTCAATTCAGATTTACTGCTTGGACCTCCACTAATTTCTTTATGCTTCTCAAATTATCGTTTTGTTCTCATTATTTTTCTTTTTTAAAATTTTTCATAACCACTTATAGTTGAAGATTTCCAGAATAAGAAGTAGATGAATTTTTTTTATTTCTTAACATAATGTTCAAACAAGGCTTTCATATATGTTTCCATTGATTCAGACAACTTGTCCCCACTTTCTATTCCAAACATGTCCATAATTACAAAACAAATATATTTTAGTTTGTTTGGGGATCCAACAAAGATGAAATAAAGATCATTTTGTTCATTTTTTTCGGATCACCTTGATACTTTTTGAACATTTTCCTCATACTTATTGTCATTTTTTTCAAATTAGAATCTTTATTTTCTATCATCTCTTTCAAAATCAAATCAAGCTCAACAATTTCCACAAAGTGTACACTGTTAGTAACATATTTTGAATCAGAAACTTTCAAAGTATGATCATAAAAATTTTACTATTGTCCTCATATTTTTTCGATCCTCACTTGTAAAGGCACCTGGATTATTTCCATCTTCATAAGGAGAGGTACGAAGATAATCCAAAAAATCATTATCATAGAAACTATATCTTTCAAATGCAAGCTCAAAATGTTTTGTTGTTTCCAGCATTAAGTTTGTAGAGTTCCATCGAGTAGGAACATCTAAACATAAGGATTTATTACAAGTTATCAATTGAGTTTTACAATATTCTTTGAACTTTTTAACTCTTGCGACAGATTATTTAACATACTTCATAGTTTGTCTCACTTGCTTGACAGACTTATCAATTTCCTTCAACCCATCTTGCAGAATAAGATTAAGAATATGTGTCATACACTTAAGAATATATGTCATACACCTCACATGAAGATGTTGACCCTCCATTATGTTAGTTTTCCAATAATTTAATTATTTAGACATTTCTATCACTGTAACATCATTGGAACTAGCATTATCAACTGTAATACTAAAACAAATATTCAAACCCCATTCAAACAAATAATTAGTAATGAAAGTAGCCATATCAATGCCTTTATGAGTAGAAATCGGACAGAAATTTATCACTCTTTTATGCAATTTTCAATTTGTATCTATAAAGTAAGCTGTTAGACACATGTTATTGATCTTTTGTATAGATGTTTAAATATTTGTTGTAGGACAAACTTTTGGATGTACTTCTTTGAAAACCTTTTTCAAAACTTGTTTCTCTTCATTGTAGAACTGATAACAATCTCTTGTCAAGGTTTTACGAGAAGGAATATGAAAATGTGGGGTTGTGACTCTCATG
The DNA here is from genome assembly GCF_002878395.1 of Capsicum annuum. NCBI lineage: Eukaryota > Viridiplantae > Streptophyta > Magnoliopsida > Solanales > Solanaceae > Capsicum > Capsicum annuum. The sequence continues at coordinate 100,739,506 of NC_061115.1, read as the reverse complement.
AAATTTTTAAAACCTTTCTTTTCAACAAAACTAAATGGAAACTCATCAACAACTATCATTTGGGCTAAAGCTTCCCTACTTCATCCTTGATCAAATGTGTCACGACCTAATTTTCTTAGGTCATGATGGTGCCTACCACAACCCACCAGTAGGCAAGTCAACCCATAGTCCGAAATGGCTAGTAACGGACTACTCAATAATACAAGGAAAAGAATGTGAAATAAATGAAATAAAGATCAATACATAATATAATCCCAAAATCTGGTGGTATCAGTATAAGAGCTTCTAATATTACAAGAGTACAAAAGTGAAACAACAACAGAACTACACTGATACAACTTATCTCTGAACACAATATAGAGATTAACCTAATACAAAAGAGAGAGATAAGTAATACTCCAAATTCTAGGAGCTCACTCTAAGTCTCTAAACCATGGTTGCTTCGTATGATGCACACATCAACGGCGATAACCCATACTATGATCTGTAGGATGTAGAAATGTAGTATAAGTACCAAACGAATGATACTCAGTAGGCAACTGCCAACTAAGCTCCAAAGATAAAGAAGATATATACAACATATAAATAGAATAAAATCTACACCCAAGGGTCCAAAATCATATAACAAGTCAATGAGAATAATAAGAGATAACTATTCTGATCAAGTCCCAGAGTCTAACATAATAAAACTGAGAAAGTATCAGGGTGGACTATCTTATTATAGCCACAATTAATGGACGTCAATACTATACCGTATATCCCAGGATAATATACGAATGGAGAGCGAAAGAAGATATATATATAGCAATATACAAGGCCAAAAAACAATATACAATCTGTACAAACAAAGGAAGGGATACATAGTAGTGCTATATATTTATACAACAATAACAACATACCCAGTATATTCCCACCAAGGGAGGTCTGGGAAGGGTAAGTGTACGCAGTTCATACCACTACCTCAACGTGAGATAGAGAGGCTATTTCTGATAGACCCCCGACTCAAAATAAAACAATCTAAGATAAGATAGGGAATAGTAATAAAACAAGAAAATATACTAGAAATTAACATACTCAATAATACCCAAAGCAAGATACTTCAAGTATACACCAAAACATACAACATCCTAACTCAGACTAACCTTCTACTCTAATTCGTCTCCTCCACTACTTCCTATCCAGGGTTATGTCCTCGGTAAGGTAAAGCTACTCCATGTCATGTCTAATCACTTCCCTCTAATATTTCTTTGGTCTAACTCTACCTCGCTTGAAACCATCCCTATCCAACCTCTCACACCTCCACACTAGGGCATCCATACTCCTCCGCATCATATGAACGAACCATCTCAACCTTGCTTCCCTAATCTTGGCTTTCACCAAAGCAACTCCCATCTTATCTCGAATAACCTTATTTCTAATCCTATATTTTCTAGTATACCCACACATCCACCGAAGCATTCTCATCTCTGCCACCTTCATCTTTTGAATGTGAGTCTTCTTAATAGGCTAACACTCTGACCCATATAGTAGAGCCGGTCTAACCGCTACTCTATAGAACTTGCCTTTAAGTTTGAGAGGTACCTTTTTTTCATACAAGATACCAGAGGCGAGCCTCTATTTCATCCACCCTGTCCTGATCTGATAAGTGACATCATCGTCAATCTCTCCATTCTCCTAAATCATCGACCTCAGATACTTGAAACTATCTTTTTTGCTGATAAAATGAGTGTCAATCTTAACAATCATATCGGACTCATGGGACACCTCGCTAAACTTACACTCCAAATATTCCATCTTGGGCTTACTCAATCTAAACCCTTTAGACTTAAGGGTTTGCCTCCAAACCTCCAACTTAGCATTAACTCCACTACAAGTCTCATCAATCAGGGCTACATCATCCATAAAAAGCAAACAATAAGGTACCTTATCCTGAATGTGCCGTGTCAAAACTTCCATCACCAAGGAAAAAAGAAATGGACTAAGCATCTTGATGTAACCCTATCAAGACAGGAAAGTACTCTGAGTCCCCTCCCCTCATTCGAACTCAAGTCTTGGCTCCGTCATACATACCCTTAATTGCCCTAATATAGACTATAGATACACCTCTAGCCTCTAAAAACCTCAAAAGAACCTCCCTGAGAACTCTATCATAGGCCTTTTATAAGTCGATAAACACCACGTGCAAATCCTTCATCCTTTTGCTATACTGCTTCACCAATATCCTGACGAGATGGATGGCTTCCGTAGTCGAATTCCCTGGCATAAATCTAAATTGGTTTTCAAAAATAGCAATAATCCTCCGCAACCTCAACTCTACCACCTTCTCCCAAGCCTTCATAGTGTGACTCAACAATTTAATACCCCTATAATTATTGCAATCATGAATGTCGTCCTTATTCATACACAATGGAATCATCGTACTCCACCTCCAAGCTTCAGGCATCCTCGCCGCCTTAAAAATTATGTTAAACAACCGAGTCAACCACCCCATAACTACCCCTTTTGTGCACTTCTAAAAATCCACCGGAATCTCATCTGGACCCGTCGCTCTACCCCTATGCATCTTACAAAGAGTTCCCTTAGCCTCCTCAACCTTAATGCGCCTATAATAGCCATAATAACGAAACCTCTCAGAATGATCTAAATCCCCCAACACAATGCTAGTATCCTTTCCATCATTCAGGAGCTTATGAAAATAAGACTGTCATCTCTTCCTAATATGACCCTCCTCTACCAAAACTTTGCTGTCCACATTCTTAATACACTTCACCTGATCCAGGTCCCGAGTCCTCTTCTCCCTAACCTTGGTGAGCTTGTATAATTTTTTATTCCCACCTTTACTATCTAACGATGTGTATAAACTCTCGAAAGTAGTATCCTTAGGCCTCGTGGCTGCTAACTTTGCCTCTCGCTGAGCAATTTTATATTCCTCTCTATTCTTCCATTTATCTTCTTTGTCCTTACTCTTCATCAACTTTACATACGCTCTCTTCTTGACCTCCACTTTCTTCTTCACCTCTTTGTTCTACCATCAGTCCCCTTGGTGCTTGTTCGAACAACTTCTCGAGACCCCTAACACCTCACTAGCTGTCTCTCTGATGCAGTTGGTAGTCTCATTCCATATACTATATATATCCCCTCCACTTTCCCAAGCCTTTCTATCCATCAACTTATACCCTATATCCAATGTACTAGCCAAAGTTAACCTGCCCCATCTAATCCTCGATTGATCCTTCGTACCTCTCCTCCTTTACTCATTTATGATCCCCAAGTCCATCACCAAAAGCCTATGTTGGATCAAAAAACTCTCACTCGGTAAGATGTTACAATCCTTATAAATACCCTTATCCCCTTTTCTAAGAAGCAAGAAGTTAATCTGAGTCTTGGCCACCGAACTATAGAAGGTAACCAAGTAAACCTACTTTTTGGGGAAGTTTGAATTAACTACCACTAATCCAAACGCCCGAGAAAAATCCAAAAATGCACTCCTTCAACATTGCTTACATTAAACCCATGTCCTCCATACATATTATCATAACCTTTCAAAGAAGACCCTATGTGCCCGTTGAAATCCCCTTCTATGAAAAGCTTTTCATTACTAGGGACACTCCTTAATATCTCATCCAAATCCTCCCAAAATCTCTTTTTCTCTTCATTATCCAAGCCTATATGGGTGCATACGCACTAATAATATTCCAAGAAGACTCTCCAATAACTAGCTTAATTGATATTATCCTATTATTGACCCTATCTCTACCACTTGCTTCCTAAGCTCATCATTTACTAAAATACCTACCCTACTACTATTCCTCACGCTTCCTGAGTACCACAACTTATACAATCTACTACTCTTGCCTAAGAACCTACCCATTTGGTTTCTTAGAGACAAGCTATATTAATTCTCCTTTTCCTAAGAATTTTTTCTAACTCTAAAGACTTTTTTGATAAAGACCCTATGTTCCACGACCCTTCTCTCAACCTATAGTCATCCTTAGCCCTTTTACCCTTCCTACCTCCTGCCCCTAACCCCGACCATGACCCATGCCTTTTCCGAAGATATGACCCTACTGCAATACCATCAATCACAGCCACCACAGACAACACTGACCAATAACACTAAGAGCACAAAGCTTGGATAACAACTAAAAAGTACTACTAAGAACAATAAAAAGCCAAAACATAAATAGGATTAACAAGTAAAACACTATTATGAAGTCCAAAAATTAACAAGTAAGTCGTCACCCACAATCCAGATAGTCAGCCAAGACCCAAAGAAAAAGGAATCAAAATAGGAATAGTAAGCAAAACAACCAATAGGAGCCCCTAGAATCAAGAAAGCTATGCACACAACTATAAAAGAGGAGCGAGTGCACCTGATCGATGCTGGATTGAGTCCGTTTACTTGATTGAGTCACTGGATTCCAGTAATTTGCGGTAGAAATTGGTCACCAAAATAGTGTTGTTGTCGCTGGAATAGTGTAATCGTTACCAAAATTTGCACTTGTAGTACTTGCAAAAGGGTTATAAAGAAATAAAAAAAAAGAGAAAGAATGATAAAGAGGTGAAAAGACAAAGGTCGCTAGAGTGAGATTGTTGGAATTGTGCCGGCGTCGATGGCGGTGCAAGAAAGAGTCGCCGGCCGAGATGAATTCTCCGGGTAATCTGGCCGCGAGGAAGTCACCAGTAGATCTGAGGAAGATCGAACTTTTAAAAGATTAAAGAAAAGTTCTTGAAGCAAGGAGGAACCAAATTCAAAGAATAGACTTCTGGAGAAGCTACTCTTAAAATATCCATAGATGAAAAAGCACTAGTCAGGTAGAAAGGAACTTAATAGAAATAAGTGCTTTGAAAGCTAACTCTTCTCATAATTGAGAGGTAAGAAAATAATTAAAAACGGTCTAGTTCCATAATTATATATATATATATATATATATATATATATATATATACATACATACAAACATACATACATATAAATATGAGGTCATCTCAAAGCATAACCTAGATCATCATATCCTCATTCTAGGACCTCATTATAATACTACCAGGATTTAATACTATCATACTCAGGGTTTCTAATCCATATGGATAGACATGAAATAATCGTGCATAATAATACCATCATAAGATAGAAGAGGTTGTACACATACCTCAGATCTTGATACTGGATAAATGACCAATCTGTCATAAGGTAGCCATAATAATGAGCATAACAATGAGAACAACAATATCAATAACAATGTGAATAACCGAATATTCTGGACAATCAAATACCTAGCCGAGCCTATGTGTATCCACATTGCCCCTGACTTGGAAGGTTAAATCAACATATGACATCACAAGGCATACTCTTTACCCATATCTATGAAATCGTCCTATACCGGCTGATAGATATAGGTGCATACTGGTGATAGACGATGAACATGCAGGAATGAATGCAAATTACACAATCAATATCACAATCTCATCATCATAACCATATTCATCATAAATGTCATAATTATGACCATCATCAACCTAATCAACCTTCGGCCTTACCGGGTATTCAATACATCACCACAGTATCCTCCGGCCTTGCCGGGTATCAATATCATCATCACAATATCCTCCGACCTTGTTGGGTATCAATATATCATCATAATATCCTCTGGTCTTGCTGGATATCAATACATTATCATAGTATTCTTTGACCTTATCGAATATCAATATGTCATCACAGTATTCTCCGATCTTGTGGGGTATCAATATCATCATGATAATATCCTCCGACCTTTCTTAGTATCAATATACCATCACAATATCCTTCGACCTTGTCGGGTATCAATACATCATCACAGTATCCTCCGGCCTTGCTGGGTATCAATATATCATCACAAACATCAATACATATATTTATAGCTATATAATAGGTGCACGAGCTCAAAACGTGGCAAAAGAAGGGTAAATCTACAAGCATGTTAATATACTCATAATCATAATCATATCATCAAAAAAAATCTAACTAGTTAATACTTCCCATCTATTCGTTATTAGTTAACCAACACTTATGATCATTAAACCACTAATTCACTAGTTTTCACATGACCTCTAATTATTAGCCTAAACATTATTCTTCACATAGTCCTTATTCTTGGGACAATAACTAATATTAATTTAGTCACCAATGCCTAACATCTAGTCAAGATTCAACACCAGGCCATAATTACTATTTATCCACTAATAAATATTATCAACCAATCATTCTATATCCATTAATCAATATTAGACAACACATTACCATTTATCATCTAACCATCTTTTATTCACTAACACCATTCACTAGCTAACCATCGATTATCAACTAATCCCTGTTTATCAACTATTCATCATTATTAATTAGTTATCTCTTATCACTAACATTTTTTATCATCTAGCCTCATTAATACACAAGTTCTCATTTAACAACTAATCGACATCGTAGACTTAGTCATTAATTTCACTAATCTTCACCTATGCTAAACTCGACATCATCATTAGCCACAAATCAACCATCACTAGTTACCATATTTTAGCTAAGCAAGATTCATAAACTAATACATTAGATTTCTAGCCATCAAGTGCCACAGTCACCTAATGGACAACTAGCTACGACATAGCTTAACCCTTAATTAGACAGAACAGTCATAATATCATATTTTAGCTATAATCAAATCAATTACCGATATAATAATTATGAATTGTACCAAATCTATGCATGCCATCACTAGTATTCAATCAACAAGGTCATAGGAAACATACCACATCTTCCTTCATCCCATACCGAAGAGATGTGTATGCAAACATATATATATATATGTATATTCATAAACTATAATTGCATCTTTTATAATGATAAACACTTCTCGAATATCCAATCAATATCACAACATGACCCTCGATCTAATAATATATTCAAAATAATCACAACATCATAATCATCGACTTCGACCCATAATCAATAGGTCATATATCATGACTATGAGGAGTATCACCTCTCTCGACCAATTAGCATCTCTATAGGCCTAACATCACATCTAAAAAGGAATAACATCTCCATAACCCAACATCGTATGTTAGAGAAATAACATCTCTAAGGACCCAATGTTATGTCTAACAAAAAATATGAACTCTATGAACCAAATATCAAGTCGAAGAGAGAATAACATCTCTATAGGTCAGATGTCATATCAAGAAGGGAGTAGTATCTTTATAGGCCCGAATATCATTATCCAGGGAAAATACATCAGCATTCAATACGCTACAGAGTAACCTAATACTAAGGTTTACTAGTCTCAACCATGCCTAACATCGCAACTAGGTCCATAAGGCTAACACAAGACTTGGACTAAGTGAGTCGGGCAATCCCACTTCTAATCCTCAATTACCATATTTAGGCAAACTATGACCTAAACTAGGATAAGGTATCTAGTTCAACTTCTATATGTTAAGAAATCCACAACCAATTCTAAGATAGGAACTTTATCTAGTAACATGATTATTTAGGTCAACTCTATCCAAATCACGATTTCAATACTACCATACTATTCCAATAAGATTAAAATATGCTAATCATGCTTCTAACACTAAAACCACATCCTAAACCTAGCATCATATCGTATCCATGATAAAACTAATCTAAACTAAGGGAAGACAATAGGATTCTCAAGGGTTATAAACGTACCATCTTACGGGTCCAAAACCCTCATCTAATCCCCAAATATCAAATTACGGCTAAGTTATTCTACGCATAATCAATCCTAACATCCACATGCACACGCAATATATATTGCACATCATCTACGAAGAAAAGTAGACAGAAGCCTACCTCAAAGTCGAACCACAAAACCTCACATCATGCACCATATGCTCGACTTTGCTTCATAATCCTCAAAATGTCATCATACTAAAAAAACCATAATGTACTCATCAATACAAGTGTAACGATACCCATATTGCACTATTGTGCTTCGGGTCCAAAAAATGACACAAAAAACTCAAGTGGGTCCCACTTATAAAAAATGAGTTTCTGAGGCCATCCCAATGTTTACACATGAAAAAGAATCATAACACTTAAGAAATGGGTAAAAATTATGCATACTTTGGGCTAAAATCAAGCCCTGAGCTAAATTGGAGTTTTTGGGTCCAAACTAGGAAATTCAAGCATGAATTCAAAGGATTCTTACCTTATACTTGAAGATAATCTAGATAAAAGATGATAATCAGGCTCTCAAGTCTCCCACCATGACTAATTTATGATTAGCATACCATACTAGGGTTTCTAGATCTCAATGGAGGAAGAAGATGGCCAATTCTTATCCCAAATAAATATTTAAACAGCCCTTTCTAGGCCTCAAACTAAGGTGATCACGAACCCATGCATGCCATAATTGTGACATCGCGATCACTATGAAACCCCTAAGATTGCGGTACTTTTCTGCACTAAATGACAACTGAAACTTAAAATTTTATTCCAAGTTTTGGCCAATGCCTCGGGATGCATTCAAAATCTAATTTTTGGAAATGAGATATGTAACCACACTAAATTCAATATTTTGGATGCGTTGGCGAAGTCAAATTTTTAATTCAAGGTTTTTTTGACTAAATATGAATCCCACACCTAAACTTTCAAATTTTCAACTTTTTAATCAATAGGTCGAAGTGAGCTCGGGTGTATTGGAACCCGAACTAAAGGTCTACCTATCCTAAAATCGATATTCAGGATCTACTGGAGTAGTCAAAATTTATGTTCGAGATTGTTTCATTGAAGTTTTTACCCGATGGCCATTTGGAACTAACAAAGACTTCTAAATAGAAAATTGGTTCTAAAAATCAAACGAACTGCCCGGTGATCAAACCGTCGATCCCATCGAGTCACAAATGACTTAGGACAGCTATGGAGAAGCTCAAACAATAAAGACAAGCATAAATATGGAAAATGACCTGAAGGGTAATTACAAAATGTCAAAGTACCCGACACATTTTCCTTTTCACCCGCAAAAGATGGTAGAAAAGCTATTTTTATTTGACTGTCTTTAACACTAACATTAGGGAGGTAAGGACATAACTTTAACATATGATTATTTATCGACAAAGTACCACTAGCACTTGAATCAACAACATAAAGTTTTCCATAATACTTTTATTTTGCTTTGTTAACTCCAGTTTTTTATTCAACAATCTTGTCAAACCACTGCCAACATTTTTCCCTAGGTTCCATGACCTTTTTTTCTGTGAAGGTTCCGCTTCAATGACAATTTCAACTTCATTTGGAGATAAAATTGAAATATTTTCATTCGACGCTCCACCTTCACTTACCCTACTTCCAATCTATGAAAATAAAATAATTTATTTATTAATTTTCAACCTTTATCCTTAAAATAGTTAAACTATTAATTTAAATGAAAAGTTATAAAAAAAATACCAAATTAGACATATTGTGAAACTGACAGGTCGCCGGAATAACTAATCATCAGAAACATCAAACTCAATACTCACAATGGCTAGGAAAATACCAAACTCTCATACTCACAGTGGTCGCTTGCTCACCACCTTCAGTGGTTGAGCCGAAGCCATTGACGACAGTAGGCGGTGGCGAAAGGGACTTTAATCGTTAGCTAATGTTCTCAACCTCGAGGCGCCACTGAAATAAACAACAATCAGTGTTGTCGCTAGACTGTAGCCATTGACGTGACGATGGTGATGGTAATGACTATCGACGGTAGAGATTCAGTGACAAAATTGATATTAGGTATCGATATATAGGTTAATTTTAGGATATGAGACGTAAAGGTTAAAGTGGTAGTATTAGTATACAACATATTAGGGATTAGAATTTTATTATATTATTATTATATATATAACAATATATATATATATATATTATTTATATAATTTTGATTTTTTGATTTATCAAAAAAAATTTTGAAAAACCAAAATTGAACCGTTTAACCAAATTTCTAAAACTTAAAATCGAAATCAATCCAAAAAATTGAAAAACTGAACCAAAATTAAATTTTGATTTGATTTTTTGATTTGTCTATTTGAACCGAAATATGCTCAGCCCTATATACAAGCCAAATTTCATAAGTTAGTGTATATCCTAATGATCTCGAAAATGTCTATTCGTATTCTTTCGGTGAGTCTGACCATACATAAATAATCTTTCATCTAAAGCTTGCGTGAATGTATTTAACAACAATGTAACTATTTAGAGCCGTCAAATGGGCCAGCCTGTTGGGCTGGCCTGACTTGGCATGTAATTTAATAGGGTTGGAATTTGTTTTTTGCAGCCCATTTAAGAACAAGGATTTTTAGCCTGACCAGAATAAGATCGTGGCTCATAGGGCTTGAGTAATGTGGGTTGGGTTAGCTTATGGGTCAACCCGTAAGTCAAATATTATTATTATTATTATTATTATTATTATTATTATTATCCTATTATTATTATTATTAATATTATTTCTTGTATGTATTAACTATTGTTATGTTTAATATTTGTTGGAATTTAAAGTATTTGAGAATGAACCTACTTCTAGCTATGAAAAGTCGAAATTGGATCTTTACTTAAAGGAACGAAGGATTGATCTTGAAAATTTTCAAGATATAAATGTTATCATGTATTTGAAGGATTACTCTAAAAAATATCCTGATATTTCAATGACGGCTCATGATGTACTTAGTATTCCTATTACTACTATAGCATCAAAATCATCATTCAACATTGGAGAATGTGTTCTCACCAAATATGGAAGCTGCATCCATCATGAAAAATGCCCAAATACTTGTTACTACTTAAACTGGTTGCACGATTTCTCTCAAATTGATAATATTTTTTGTATATATGTAAATTATTATTAGTTCTTAAATTTTATTAGTTCTTAATGTTTAATTAATTAATATGGTATAAAAATTATAAATGAAAATAAAGACTTTGAGACAACTTTACCAAAGGTCAATTCAGAGATGCTCGATGAAGATAATATGGTGATGGTGGATACATAATAAGTGTCGTGAAAGGTTTTCTTGAGGAGTTCTTTTTTTTTTTAATAAATGAAATTTTGATATTTTTTATGTTTTATTTTGATATATTGAAACAAAATTAGGTTAATATTTTTAATTATCAATTATACTATTATTCATTAACTATTTAGATTGCTTATTAATATTTTTATTTGGTTCAAAGGATATCACGTCAAAAGTTATTTATTTCACAATTAGAATTATTTTTTGGGGGTATTGGAGACTTGATAAGCAAGTAGTAACATTATGTAATATTCTCTAGTAAATATTTATGGTTATTAATATTCAAAAATTATATTATAAAATAATATGTTTTTAGAAAATGGGTTGGCCCATGAGGCCCACAGCCCATAGAGTGATGGTGTGAACTTAGTGTTTTCCTGTCCATCATCTTGATGGGTCAGCCTGACCTAACCCGTCAAACTCCAAATCCCGTGTGGGTTGGACTGACCCATATTGATAGCTTTAGTAATTAACTACTTGCATCTTTTGTGTACGATTGTTTTTGGTTTAAATCATCGACAGTCCTTAAAAAAATTTACTCAGACATGTCAACTATGACTAGTAGTCATTGAATATTTAAATATTAAATATTTATGTATATATTAAATATTAAATAACACTAAGTTCACACAATATTTTGTGTGTAACTCACATATGAAATTATAATAAGCAAATAAATTATAATTTGACAAGTGGCACTTGGGACCCAAAATTTTAGAAAAATAAATTTTATATTTTAAAAAGTTAAAAATTATTTCAAATTTGGTTTGTATATATTATTTTTTAAAAATATATTAAATTAACAATATATTATATTCCAACACTACCCAACCATCTCTCTTCTCCATTTTTTTGCCGCGACATTCCTTTTCCCAACCACAAAACTCAATCTTTTCTTTTTCTCATATTAGAAATATGGGAGAGAGAAAGATATGGAGACTAGTACAAGAGCGAGGAAGAAAGGGAATCTGCCGGTAGTTAACTATTTTGAAGTCAATGGGAAAGAGAAATTGAGAGGGTCTAAATTAGTTCTATCAATTTTCCTGATTATTTTCAAATGGAGTCTGCTTGTGGTTAGAGGGTTTACATTTGAGGTATGATGTTTCCTTAGATATGACCGACAATAGAGATGGCCAGACATTGGCCAACTTTTTAGACTCGGATGTTGCAAAAAAGCTTTTCTTTTCTGCAGGTTCAATTAGTTGATTGAGAAATATTTTTTCATTTATTAAAATTAAAAATAAATAAAACAACAAAGAATTAAATAAAAGAGTGCAAAAGCTTTGAGAATCCAAAATTAAAAGTGAAGAAGATGAAAACTAGTAGAGGGGAGGGAGGATGCTTTCCTTTTTTTATTAAGAAAATATTATATCTAAAAATTAATAAATAATTATTTTAAGTTATTTATTTAGTGACACATATTAATGAATCAAATAAAGTGTATATTTTTTATTAAAATTAAAATATTATTTGGGATCAATTCATGCGCCTAATAAAAGGGAGGAACACTTTCTTGTCACATCAGGAATATGTGCCTAATAGGTACATATTTTGAATAATTTAGATGTTCAATAGGTGATAGTCTTAGTTGAGGTGTCTAAGTGAATTTTTTGGATAATTTTAAGGAGTCGTTGATGACTTAAGCCATTGTTTTTCTTGTAATATAGTGATTTGTCAGAATTGACTATTTTGTGTAGAGTGCCTTTTTTTTTAAATGAAGGGATGGTATAATGATCCTCCAGGTTATTTTCTCTAGTTTCCCTTATTTTTAACATTCGTGTCTCTCCATAGCCACACAGGTCATTTGTGACTTGTCGGGACCGTCAGTACGGTTCCCAAATAGTTTAGGTTTTAAGCTAATTTTTCTATTTTGGAGCTTTAAAAATTAAGAAATTGGTCTCATACCACAACTTCTAGTAAATGACCTCGAATGAAAATTTCAAAGGCGCTGTTATCTTCGGAAGTAGACTTTAGGCGAGGGGTCCTTTGGTTTTGATTTTGAGGTTTCAGACTTATTTTGAGCTATTAGGTAAATTTTGGTAAAAATAAAATAGTTGGTGTGGGCTCACATTTTATCAAAACGACCTTGGATGAAAATTTTTATGATTTTGTTGAGTTTGAAATGTCAAATAGGGTATGATAGCATAGTTCATTTGTGCGCACGGGGTTCCGAAAGAATCTCGAGCATCTAGTAGAAGTCTGTTAGGCTTAGATTTTTGCTGGTGCTGTAGCACCTGGTGTAGGTCACCCTTTATCTTCACACTCATTCTGAGTAGACCACGTTTATGAATGGACAAGTCTTTGATCATCGTGTTTGCAAGCCTTCTCTCGTATTCCCAATGAAGGGTCGGTCCGACTCAGTCCAATAACTTCTTCGCATTCATGACCCATATCGTCGCATTTGTAATTGCCTATCTCAGTGCCTTCGTGTTCGTGGATCATTTCCCGCATTCTTGAAGGGAAATTTTCTTGGTCGTCGCATTCGCAAGCTTGGACCTTCTCAAATACAAACGGTAATTCCCTGACAATATAATAAGTCCTCTTTCTCGATTTATCCACTTTTTAACCCTTTTCCACCATTATTAGAGCTTGGAGTGTGGGAAATCCTGAGAAATCATCTTTTGAGGCTAAAGTAAGCTAGTTCAATACCTCTTAATCATTCTTCATTATTTTTTATCATCAAATTCTGCCCTTTTCCTTGTAAATACCTAGAAATTAGTTTTTGAATTCCTTAAATAGTGGGCTGATTTGGGTCTTGATCCGAGCTTCCATCGTGCTCATATTTAGAGCATACATTTCTTGTCTTTCAAGGGACATCATGTCGAATTCAATTTTAAAATTTTATTTGCGGACCCCATGTGTCTATTTTGATCCACTTTTTGGTCCAAACATTTATATTGCAATATGGGTCTCGTTTTACTTACATTCATATGGATTGAGTGGATTAGTATTGTGTTTGACTTGATGTCATAGTTTGATTTATGAGTCATGATGGCACTTACTTTATCCCATCAGTAAGTATGCAAATCGTAGTCTGGAGCTAGAAGCAATGGGCTAATTTGATGGAAAAAGACATAAAAGTTGGAAATTTGCAAGTAAAGATTTACAATAGTAATTCAAGTAATAATAATAGTTTGAAAGATAGATAAAACATCAATAACCATCCCATGGCCTAGTAGTATCATTACAAGAGCCACTAGTAAAAAAGGAAATACAAGTATTAGAATAGTTAGTATATATCAATCTCGAATAAAGATAGACTAAATAAATGTAGAAGAAGGAGAAAATGACAACTCCGACTCTGAGAGCTCACCCTGTCTTCAAACTCTAAACAACACGATCGTTACGTTAGCGGCGGCCACTAATACTTGGGTCTGCAACACAAAGTATAGAAGTGTAGTATGAGTACCAAATCACAAGTAAGTAGGCATCATTAAATGACTGAGCTAAATCATAATATAAGTACAATAAAGATGAAGGATAAATAAGCTAGGCCAAGGTAAAAGGGAAAACATGGAATAGCACTCCAATAATGTAAATAAATAATTAGAATAGATATAATTTGGAAGAAATCATAATTAATACTATACAACTACGCCACATAAGTCAGTAAGTGCGAAAAAGTAAATAAACCAATGCGAGCCCCCATAAGATCTAAGGGTACAATTAAGAAGATAAATAACCAAAATTTTATTAATTAACCATAACTCAAGTCGTAATCGTGAATCCATCCATGTCATTGCATACCATAAATTAACTCTCACTTCCAGAATTAAACCAGAACTCAGTATCATCAACATGATAATTATTTGTCGGACTTAAATTAAAACTCAATATCAATAAATCGTTGGACTTGAATCGAAACCCATATCAAATAACAAGTACCAAACTATCATAAGCATTAAGAATATAGTCTCTTCAAACTCTACAATATTCTATTTAAGATTATAATGCACCCATTAAGTCTACAAGGAGCTAATAAGAGTCTTGGCCTAAGGTGGGCTGGAGGGACCCACCACTAATTTCTAAAATTCATTCTAAAGAAAATTCTACCCCATACTAAGATAAGGTATCTAAATTCATTTCTAGATTTAAATAATCCACAATTATCCCTACGATAGTAATTCTACCTAAACATGATAAACTAAGTTGATTATGCCTAATTTATGGTTCCATAATAGTCTAAACAATCCAAATATACTAATTGAACCAATTACACCACAAATACCTAATTCCAATCCTCTATTTATCATAATATCATAAATATACTATGAACTATGTGAATGAATCTATGGGGAAGGTAAACCTAACCTACCTAGACGCTGAAAAAAAGCTTAAAGAATCTGCTAAATCATCGATTTCCCCTTCTGAAAAGCTTTCACAAGATGTAACGATATCAAAATCATAATATACTTATCAAAACAAGAACAACGATACCCATATCACATTTTTGTGCTTCGAGTCCAAAATATGTAAAATTCCATGTAGGGCCTGCTTGTTGAATTGTACCTTTGAAACTGATAATGTATCCCTATATGCTCAAGGAACATTTATCCTCAAAAATGGGTAAATTCAAAGCTTAAATAGTACTACAATCAACCCAACAATATTATAGGGATTTTGGAGAAACTATGAGAGATTCACTATTGAATTGATGAGAATTGTAACGCCCCGAGTCTGTACCCTAGATACTACACGGTGCGTATGACCCCAAAAGACCACAAGCTAACCCATGACTAATATATGCTGTGAGCACTGAATAATAATACTGTGAAATGCAAAATATAGGCTGAAATACCATAAGGTTCAAAATCTGTAAATACTGAATAAGTGAACCAAATGAAATAACAAATTTATAAAACTTCAACACTGTCTGAAAACTAGTTTAAAAAGCCAATAATCAGAACTGTATAAAAGTGGAGTGCAAGGGAAAATCCACTAACTAACTCTATCTACTAAAATATCAAAACTACTAAAGTAATGAAGTAAACGAATATCCTAGAATGATGAGGAATCGCTGCTAAATCTACTGCTAGCTGAATCTGAATTTGACTATATGTGGCTAGGAACTTGAGTGTCCGAACCTATGATATAAGACATCATAGCGCAAGAGAAAGTATGCGTCAGTACGTGGAATGTACTAGTATGCCTGATGAGGTAAGGCTGAATGCAAGAATTCAAAAACATGAACAACAACTAACTAAACGATATAGAGTAACTGAATGTGAGAGTACATGAATAACTAAAGCTACTATCAATACAAGGTATGCAATCTGTGCATGTAGCTATACTGTAACTAAGCTTTTATAAAGCTAATTACTGCGTTCTGATATAAAGTAAATGATAATTTGTGATTACTAATACTAATCGACTGTATCTAACAGTCCTGACTCTGTCGAACTAAACTGAGTTCTATGCTGAAGACTAAAATTAAAACTGTATGTGGTAATCATCTAACCGACATGCCCCAAATAAGCTAAGACAACAAACCTGGGACCCAACCTATAACCCCAAATAGAAGGGTTTAGCACCGTGCCACGGGTATTAACCACTTCTATAGAGTTAGTCCTAACTAACGGGTGACCCCTGAGATCAGTCCTAAGCTAGCGGGTGATCCCTAAATATGTCAGTCCTAACTAACGGGTGACATCTCATAACCTACGTTTGCTACATAGTTCTAAAACTTTGGTATTGCTTCTAGGGACCCAGTCCTAACTAATAGGTGAGACCCCATGACTAGGCTCACTCGATGCTGAATGTTACTCCCAACCAAAAGACACTAAATTGAGTATACTGAACTGGACTAGACTGATACAGAGTTTACAGAGTTTTCCTGAGTTTTGTAACTGACTGAGTTCTACTGATCATGACATGACTGATACTATTTGTAACTGACACTGGCTCTAGGTAAACAACTAAATTGTTAGGTATTATATATGCCCAAAACTCGATAGCATGAAAAGTAAAGCAAAGCAAAATCTTGAATAACATAATAATGTTCACTGGGTCATAATTAATTTATAGAGACATTTTATCAAACACTTGTAATGCATTAAGTTGTACATGAATGGGGAATACATGTTAGCATGCTATAATGGCATTATTTCATTCTCATAGACAATTTATCAAACACATGGGAGGCATTCTTGTTTTACTAAATTATAAACACTTAGGGTAAACATGGTTATAATAATCAACTTACAAATTGAAGGGTTTATCATGAATTTCATGTAAATCAACTCATACTAGGAACAATTCTTGAAACTTGGAATTTAAATCATGGATAACACATAAACACGACAATTAAAATGCCCAAACTTGCAAATTCATGAATTATAACATGGGGATTACTCAATTCAATATATATGCTTTTCAATTTCATGGAATCCACCATTAATCATGGATTTAAAACTCAATAAATTTTAAAACATGAATACAATAAAATTTCATACATGTAAATTATGAATCTTGATATTTTAAAAATAGATTCTTGGACTCTATGGGTTAAAGGGACCCATAGATGAACACCCGACATACCTTAATTTATGAGTTTCTTGAAGTTCTTGGTGAATCCTTGAACTTAGTGTTTGATCTCTTGAACTAGGGTTTTTGCCTCTTGAGATAAAATGTTTTAATTTAAGGGAAAATTGGGTGAATAATGAAGTAAATAGGTTAATTAGAGGTGAATTTCATGTTAAAGACTAACTGGGGTGAGGGGCAAAAGACTTTAATGCCCCCAAATTTAAAACTCAAAATTACTGAAATTTTTTGATTTTGGCATCCAGTGCCATGCAATGCTATCATATCGAGTCACTGGAAAATAGACAACTGGGAACTGGATTGGTGGCGCGATGCGGTGGCATCGCGGTGTCTTGCTGGATGCAATTTTGGTCCTTGGCGCGATGTGGTGGAATCACATTGCCTCACTAGAAATTGATAATTATGAACTAGGTCTACAAAGCGACACTCCAATATTGTGGAGCAACACTAAAATTGGCGATGCATTGATGGCTCAGGTGGCACACTATTTTACTAAATGGCTCTAACTCTTTGGCCGGGAGTCGAATTTGGGTGAACTTTACACCGTTGGAAAGCTAATTGAATTTCCTATGCAATGGCAGGATCTAAACTGAAATATACTTAGTATTTCAAAAATTTTGTATGGGATTACTCATGTACTAAGACTTAAATTAACCTAGGGAAATACGGGGTATTACAATATCTCCCCTTGGGAACATTCATCCTCGAACGAGACTGATTAAGCTAAGAAACATGACAAACTAATTTTACACACTAAACACGCAAAATTGAAACCTGACTACATGTTTGAACTAGTTACAAACTGAGTTCTTATATTGAACATGCATATCTAATGCATGAGTACATGACTGAACTAATTCATGAATGCGTGACTGAATGTGCAACGATAATAGATTATCAAGAATATAACTGTAATCGAACATCGAGATGGGTATAGCTAAGAAAGACTATTACCTTAAGCGAAGAATACTGATGAACCTGTGATCATTTACTGAACATGTATGAACGGGAACTTGAGGGCAAGACTAAGCCTGAAATAAGATACATTAACTAAATACGTAAAATGAACTGATTCCTTGAATACATTCCATGAATTGGGAGGCTGAGATTGGAATGACAGAGTCAACTTATGAGTACCCATTATCCCTAACTGGTTTCATGATGTGAAGAGATATGGAAGGTTTAGAACATGAAAGCTCGGGGATTATAGTGCATCTCCTTCTTGGGATACTCTCTCCCTCGAGAATGCTGACTTGGTAGAGATACTAAGGAAAAGTATGAGATGATGTACGAGGCACCTATGAACTGAATCATGACTGAATATCTGGGATCTAAAACTGAGGCATGATATATAAACTAGGCTGAACTTGTAACTTCTAATATGTTCTATTTTGGGATAGGATGACTAGATGGAAAGATGGGAAACCATCAAAATTTTTCCGCCTAACTGCTAAATTGAATTGCTGGCTTTATGAGCTAACTCATTCTGAAAACTTATACTCGATTGGAGTATTTTTGAGACACTCTTTCTATAAGGTTCTAATGACTTTAGGGAGTAAGGAACCCTGGTATGGTCTGAATAAGATATCTGAATAAGAAACCATAACATAGCTAAAACTCTGTAATATGGGCACTGATAACCCTACCTACTGAGGTCTGAGCAGAATTAAATTCTCCCGCTAAGTTCAAGCCTACTTAAATCTCCAAAGTATATTCAGCTACTTACACATCAACATAAAATTCAAGACTATCTTCATAACTAAAACCTCGTGTAAAACAAGCATGTAACAATCTTTTCTTGACATGAACCATTTGCTCTCTCTCAGCTAAGAAACAGCTTATCACTACATTATTTCATAAGGAGAGTTTGCTAAAGGTTGAAACATGAGAACCGGAATTATGAATGGACACTATACTGAACTTGACATTTAACTGAAGCCTGAGGAATAAAATATCAACATCATGGATTTATCAAGAGGTCTAACCTGAGGATATACATAACGAAATCTGAATTTCACTGATCATTAGGAGCGTAGCATGAGTCATGGGAACTGAGCATACTGTAAGGTATGAGTACCTGAGTCATGAGCTGCATGACCTAAGTTGGAGTTTCTGTATTCATAGAACATGATTCATTATAATGAGTGAACTGGGACTCCTTATACTAAGAACTGTAAGGGTACCTGATTTTTGATAATATGGTTGAATATGACCTAGGATCATAGAGCTGACATGTAAGGTATGAGTACTGACATTACTGACATTACTACTTAAATCTCAAAGTCTGACTTGGTTACTTGTTCTACTATCTCCCCCTTAGATTAAATCCATCATTCTAAAACTGTGACCACTTAGTCAATAATTCTAAACTGAGTTATTATCACTTTACTCTAAAGTCTGGGGTAGACACTAAGGAGGGCTCTGCTAATATTTCGGGTCTACCACCAAAGTTGATGGCTTCATAAGGGTTACAAAAAGTAAAGCCTCGGGATCTAACAAGGCATAAACATAAAGATGAAATACTTATAACGTACCTATAACTATATCAGGAGAACTTCCCTAATCATGGAGATACTGGAGTGCATAAAATCTATTTTGGCATTGACCCCTTGTGGTACTGAAAGTGGCGCCCTGCTGAGTTGGGCGATCGAATGGGACTGAAGGATGGTTGAACTACCCTGTTGACGCAAATATTTTTCTCTATGAGCCAATACTATGCACTCCCACATCCTGTAGCCTGGCTTACCATATCCAAAACTCACATCGCTACCTGCTCTACACACATCTAGGTGATTTTTACCACATTCTTTGTAAAATGGATGGGTACAACCACTACTCACATACCCTGGGTTTTGGAGCCTGGTGCCCTATCTTGACTATCATTCCTAAACTTTGGTACTGGCGTACTAGCTGAGGATGAAGCTGGAACTAAAAATTTAGGATGAAACTAGGAATGGTTGTCGCCTTCTGACTTATGCTGAGCAAAACTAAAGCTACCCATTCTGGCTCTCTTATTCTCTCTCTCATTTTTCTTAAGCTTCTGCTCCTCAATCTATTGAGCATGGACCATAAACCTAGATATGTCCATCTTTTTAATCAACATCGCTGTTTTGCACTCCTTAACCATACTATCTGAAACCCCAGATACGAACTCGCTCATTCTGGACCTATTGTCTGCTACTACATGGGGAGCATACACCTGTGCCCCTGTCTACCTGCCACTGCTTAAACCACGTATAAGCTACATCTTATAGCTGATAGGCAGCTAACTCATCACTCTTACTGGAAGTCACTCCCATGATATTTTTGACTTTTTGAACCTAATCGAGGAACTCCTATGGGTCCTCTTCTGACTTAGATCCTGAGAATAGAGGAGGATTCATTCGAATCAAGTCCCCAATTCTGGTTACAGCAGTATTGTCCACTGGGTTGGTCAGAACAACAGTAGCTGGCCATTCATTCTGAGCTGTGACTGAATTGGCTAGAGTTGTGAATGCAGCTCTAAAATCTGCATGAGAGACTGTAAGACCCTACAAAGTTTCCTCGTAGTCTGAGCCTTAGAGCGTGTTAAGCGAAGTGTAATTCTGGCCCTAAAAGATTGAGAAGTGACTTTCCAAGTAATTGTTATTTAAACCATATAGAATTTTCTTAAATTTGACTTTTTGTCATGTATAGAATTGAATTAGCTTTCCAGCGATACCAATTTATCCAAATCCGACATCGGGGTGAGAAGTTATAGCTATTTTACTGAGAGTTGTCGGAACCGCCCAGGTGCGACGAATGACCCGATGACCGTCGAGTCTGTGATGGACCATTGTGACCAAGGTAGAAACTTCCTTTCCTATCCAAAGTGAAACGGTCAGGATGATGGACCGTCAAGGCTATAATGGACAGTCGTTGAGATAGTTGCCACAAGGCGGTCTGGTCTCATCTTGGCCATCGAGCGGCGGATGATCTGATAGACCATCGAACCTACAATGGAGCATCGATCCAACCATCGCATCGAGGCAGTATGTCCCTTTTTTGGTCATCGTATGATGGATGACCTGACGGATCGTCGGACTTGCAACGGACCATTGCAACCCCTGTTCAGTATTTTTAAGTCCTTTTTAAAAGGGGATTTTAGGTCTTTTCCCTTTTAACCCTTAGATATATATTCCAAATGAATTTGATAGACTCATTATCTCCCCCACGATTAAATCTAAAATCCTTCTCCAAGAAATCTAAGAACTCACCATAGATTCTACAAATTGAGTTGAGATTTGAGTTCCCCAAGTTCAAAGGTTCTATGAACTCTCTCTCAAGAGTAAGAAGAAGAGTTTAAAGCAAGCTTGTTCATCTAATTTCATAATCTAAGGTATGTGGGGTTTTGAACAAGGGTAATCCTTTCATCTATGTGCCCAAAGGCTTATTTAAACTAAGATTTTCTGCAATCTATGAGATTTTACATGAATTTGAATTAGGTTTGTTCACCCATTATTATTGATTGTAATATTTTGATGTTTCTCATGAATTGAGAGTATAATGGCATGATTTTCACATATTTTCTTGAGAAATTATAGCTGGGCCTATACCCTATGATTTTAATCCTTGATAAATTAATAGTTGAAATGTTTGAGATATTAGAGTATATGAGTATGTTGAGATTTTGAGACAAATTGCTGAAATTTCTAGATTTCTACATGATTTATGAATCTATATGCTATCTATTATGCTTTTGATAAGTTTTAACTTGAGAGTGAATTATGAGTTATTGAGCCCTACTTGAGATTTGTAATTTTATGAACTCTTATCCTATAAGCACCCATGATTTGAGTATTCTGAGATTATTGAGAAATATTTTGACCTAATGGTCATGGAGTTTTGAAATCCACTTCATTACATGAGATTACAGATTTGATTATTGGGTTCTTCTTATTGAACCATCAGGTTATTCTAAAGTGGATTTTTATGAGATGAACGAGATAATCTAAGGGGAGTAGTATTTAGCACCGAGTTAGGTAAGTTACTATGGTCCTTACCCCAGAACTATGTGCCATCGTAGGTTGGGACTGAGGCCGAGATAATTTTTGGGCCTAAGGCTGAGATATTGGGCCCGAGGCCGAGATAAGTGATCACTAAATTGAGGTTATACTCCCTGGCAAGAGAATAACACTCCTCCCTAATGTGGGGTCTCTTCCTTAGGAGGACAAAACATTGGACTCCATATAGCTCGCATGGTTTATGTCGGTTAAGAGAACCTCCCTTGATACAAGTTATTTTCCTAATAGTAAAGTAGCAGATTTTCTCCCTAAGACCAAAGTAGTTCCCTTGATATAAGTATTTTCTCTAAACCTATGATATAAGTTATTTCCCTAAACTAGAGTATTTTTCCATTGAGATAGAATAATTTCCCTAAAGCTTGAAACGAGATATTTTCCCAAAGTGAATGAAATGACTTCAAGTATGTTTCAAAGTTATATGATTCCAAATTTTAAGTACTTGAGTTCAAAAGAGTTATGAGTTCTTGAGCATTAAAGAAGTTTTAATATCCATAAGACATATGAATGAGTTGAGAGTATTGTTTAAAGTTTCCTTTTGCCTATGGGTATGAGAATAAGAGAAGATTACAAATTTCAAAGTTAAACTATGATGATTCATGAGATTTGTGTTACAGGCTCCATTCTATATGATTCATGAGCTTTACATTTTATACTTATTCAACCCATGTGGGTCATTACTTATTGCATGCATGAATTGATTAAAGAGTATTGATGTTGTTTTATATAAATTCATGTGCCCCCATATACCCAGTACATTCCCAAGTGCTGATCCATATATACGTTTATGTGCTATATTATCTTATAATATAGGTTCAGGTTCTCAATTCTAGCCTCGTCAGTGACTTTCGAGTACCTCTGTCTACATCATTATAGTGGTGAGTCCTCATGGTTCGAGGACCTATCGTCAGACATTTCAGCATTTGAGAGACTATATTATTACTTTTAGTTTATTTCGAGTCAGTTGGGGACATGTCCCAATGGCTCTCTAGTTCATGGATTAGTAGAGGCTTTGTCATACTAGTTATCAGATTATGTTGAGATTTTCTGGTAATGCTTGGCCATTTGGACAGAGCATTTTCTCCATATTTCCTTTCATATGATATGACTATGCTAGTATTTGAATTATTTCATCTTGAAATGAGTGTTATTAGTAGAAATAGGCTCAACGGGTTAGCTTGGGGCTATTTGTTGCCTTAAGCATCGTGTGATGTCCCGGGAGGTGATTTTGGGTCATTACAGAGACATGCTCTCTAGGGGATCTGCCTAAATGGGCTGAGGGGCTGACTGATTTCTAGTCCTTCTTTCATTAGTTCTTTTGGGAGGCAAGTTTTGTAAATAGAAGGAAGAAACAAATTAGACTGATATTTTTTAACTAGAGCTCATGCTTACTTGCACGACATAAACACTAAAAGAAGGGAAATTGTTCCTAAAACATGTCATAGCCTCTTGTCCATAAGTGTGGCGCACTACACAGCCATGCACAAGACTCTACTTGATGCGAATTTCCGAATTCCTAGGACTCTATTAAACCTTAGGCTCTGATACTAATTTTTTAATGCCCCGAGTTTGTACCCTGGATGCTACGTAGTGCTTACAACCCTAAAGGACCACAAGCTAACCCATGATTGATATCTACTGTGAGCACTGAATAATAATACTGTAAAATGAAGAAAATAGGATAAAATGCCATAAGGTTCAAAATCTGTAAATACTTTATAAGTGTATCAACTAAAATAACAAATCTATAAAACTTGAACATTGTTTGAAAACTAGTCTGAAAAGCCAGAATCTGAACTGTATGAAAGTGGAGTGCAAGGGATAATCCCTTAACCAACACCATTTACTAAAATATCAAAACTACTAAAATAATAAAGTAAATGAATATCCTCAAATGATGGGGACTCACTACTAAATCTACTGCTAGTTGAATCTGAATTTGACTATGCTTGGTCAGGAACCTGAGCGTCCGAACCTATGATATGAGACATCATAGCACAAGAGAAAGTATGCATCAGTACGTGGAATGTACTGGTATGCTAGATGAGGTAAGGCTAAATGCAAGGGTTCAGATGCATGAACAACAACTAACTAAATGATATAGAGTAACTGAACATGAGAGTACATGAATAACTGAAACTACTATCAATACTAGGTATGCAATCTGTGCATGTAGATATAACTGAGCTTTTCTGAAGCTAAGTACTAAGTTCTGATACTGAGTAAATGATAATCTGTGATTACTAATACTGATTGACTGCATCTAACAGTCCTACCTCTATAGAACTAAACTTAGTTCTATACTGAAGACTAAAACTAAAACTATGAGAGGTAATCATCTAATCGGCATGCCCCAAATAAACTAAGATAACTGAGCTAGGATCCAATTTGTAACCCCAATTGGAAGGGTTTTAGCACCGTTCCATGGGTACTAATAACTGCTGTGGAGTCAGTCCTAACTAATGGGTAACCACTGAGATTAGTCCTAAGCTAGCGGGTGATCCCTAAGTATGTCAGTCCTAACTAACGCGTGACATCTTATAACCTACGTTAGCTATGTAGTTCTGGAACTTAGGGATTTCTTCTAGGGACCCAGTCCTAACTAACGGGTAAGACCCCATCCCTAGGATCACTCGGTGCTGAATCCTACTCCCAACTGAAAGACACTAAACTGCATATACTAAACTGGACTGGACTGATACAGAGTTTACTGAGCTTTCCTGAGTTTTGTAACTGATTGAGTTCTACTGATCGTGACATGACTGATACTATTTGTAACTGACACTTGCTCTAGGTAAACAACTAAATTATCAGGTATTAAATACCCCCAGGACTCGATATCATGAAAAGTAAAGCAAAGCATAATCTTGAATAACATAATAATGTTCACTTGGTCATAATTCATCTATAGAGGCATTTTATCAAACACTTGTAATGCATTAAGTTGTACATGAATGGGGAATACATGTTAGCATGCTATAATGGAATTATTTCATTCTCATAGACAATTTATCAAACACATGGTAGGCATTCTTATTTTACTAAATTATAAACACTTAGGGTAAACATGGTTATAACAATCAACTTGGAAATTAAAGGGTTTATCATGAATATCATGTAAATCAACTCATACTAGTAACAATTCTTGAAACTTGAAATTTAAATCATGGATAACACATAAACATGGCAATTACAATGCCTAAACTTACAAATTCATGGATTATAACATGGGGATTACTCAATTCAATATATATGATTTTCAACTTCATGGAATCCACCATTAATCATGGATTTAAAACTAAATAAATGTCAAAACATGAATACAATCAAATTTCATACATGTAAATCATGAATCATGAATCTTGAAGTTTTAAAAATAGATTCTTGGACTCTATGGGTGAAAGGGACCCATAGATGAACACCTAACATACCTTAATTTGTAACTTTCTTGAAGTTCTTGGTGAATCCTTGAACTTTGTGCTTGATCTCTTGAACTAGGGTTTCTGCCTTTTAAGAGAGAATGGTTTAATTTGGGGGGAAATTGGGTGAATAATGAAGTAGCTAGGTTAATTAGAGGTGAATTTTATGTTAAAGGCTGACTGGGGTGAGGGGAAAAAGACTTTAATGTCCTCAGATTTAAAACTCATAATTACTGAAAAAGATTTTGCCACCCGGTATGACGCAATGCTATCGCGCCGTGTCACTGGGAAATAGACAACTGGGAATTGGACTAGTAGCGCAATGCGGCGCCATTGTTGTGTCTTGCTGGATGCAATTTCGGTCCTCGGCGTGACGTGGTGGAATCGCGTTGCGCCACTGAAAATTGACAATTGTGAATTGGGTATATAGTGCGATGAGCCAATATCATGAAGCAACATTGTAATTGATGATTGCCATATGGTCATGCTCGCAACGCGTTGATGGCTCAAGTGACACACTGTCTTACTGAAATGGCTGTAAGACTTCACCCGGATGTCAGATTTGGGCAAACTTTATACTGTTGGAAAGCTAATTGAATTTCATATGCAATGGTAGGCTCTAAACTGAAATATATTGAGTATTTCAAAAATTTTGTATGGGATTACTCATGTACTAAGACTTAAATTAAACTAGGAAAATACAGGGTATTACAAAAACTAACCAAGAATACAGAGAATAAATGAGTAATCCAAGCTTACGAACACCCCCAAATCACCTACTAGCATCTCTCCCAAGTGTCCACATATTTTAGGGTTTTCACTCTTGAACTTTTGTGAAAATAGGAGAGAATTTGGGCAATTGGTGCATTTAAAGGATGCCCAGGTTTCTCTTAAGTGGACATTAGGCCGCCTAAGCGGCCACCGCTTTTGAGGTCGAGTGTCAATTTAGCGACATCTGTCACCCGCACGCCACCGGTTAAGTTTTCTTCTTGCCTCTTAAGCAGTGAGGGATCTACTTAAGCGCTCCTCAACTAGGATAGCTTGATTGCTTAAGTGGGTGCACTAGCTGGAGACTTGGAATTATTTAGAGTCTCCACCGACACTTAGATATTTGTTTAGAATTTTTTATATGCAAACAAACTATGCTACCCTACCAAAATTATATTTCTAGACTCAATGGCGCAGTCTGAAGTTCCTTCTTAGGTTGTTTCGATAAAAAGTAGGTCCCACACCCAAGTGTCATTTTCTTAAGGTTTAGCCAATAGCTCAGAGTGAGTTCAGAAGCCTTGAAACCAAAACCAATGGTTCAACTAACCTAAAATTGAGGTTCTGGAATTGTTGGAACTATTAGAATTGGCACACGAGGTCATTTGAATGAAGTTTTTTCCCGATAGCTAATTCTAACCAGTGAAGACTTTAAAATAAGGAATTGACTTTAAGAATCAATGGATTGCCTGGTAACTGAACTGTAAGCTCCAGCAAGTTGTAAATGACTTGGGTAGCTATAGGAAAGCTCTAAATGGTGAAAATTATCAAAAATATAGAAAATGACCTTGAGGGGTTACAATATTCACTATTAAAAGAACTTTCATATATGAAAGTAAAGGGTTAGGAAGTACCTAAAGCCTCGAACAGGTGAGGATACTGGGCCCATATCTCATTTTCAATTTTCCAAGTAGCCTCATCTACTGGGAGATGTCTTCACTGAATTTTAACTATTGGAATCTCTGTAGATAGCAACCGTTTGACATCACTAACTAATATGACCACATGCTGCTCCACAAAAGTCAACTGCTTATCCAGCTAAACTGAGTCCCATCTGAGCACATGAGATGCATCTGGAATATATTGCTGCAACATATAAACATGGAAAACTGGACAAACAACAGTAAAATTTGGGGGTAAGTCTAACTCATAAGCTACCTCACCAACTGTATGAAGTATCTCAAAGGGTCCAATAAACTTGGGACTGAGCTTGCACTTCCTTCCGAACCTCATCCCACCCTTTATGGGTGATACGCGAAGAATACCCAATCACTAACTCCAAATCTAAAGGAACTAATTCTATGATCCGTAAAAGCTTTCTTTCTACTCTGAGCTTCCCTTAACCTATCCTGGATCACCTTGACTCTATCCAATGACTCCTGAAGAAAGTCAGTACCACGAGTTTTAATCTCAGAGGCCTCAAACTACCAAATCAAAGAACAACATCACCTACCATACAAAGGCTCTAAGGGTCCACCTCAATATTCGAGTAGTAGCTGTTATTATATGTGAACTCCGCCAAAGGTAAGTGTTGCTTCCTCTGACCTCCAAAATCCATAACATAGGCTCAGAGCTTATCCTCAAGAACTTGAATAGTCTGCTCTAACTACCGCTAGTCTGAGGGTGAAAAGCAGTACTAAGATCTACCGGAGTAGCCAGCTCCTCCTGAAAATTTGTCCAAAAGCTAGAAGGAACACCAAATCTTGATTTGAAATGATAGCTATAGGCAAACCGTGCAAGCTGACTATCTCACAAACATAGATATGAGTCAATCTCTCATCACTAAAGGACATTTGAATAGGGATGAAATGTGCCAATTTGGTCAACCGATCCACAATGACCCAAATACCATTAGAACCATGAAAAGTGCGAGGAAAACCACTAATGAAGTTCATGGCGATCCGTTCCCACTTACACTCAAGAATGGGCAATCTTTAAATCAAGTCACCAGGTCTCTGATGCTCAGCCTTCACCCGCTAACAAGATATTCAATAAGCTACAAAGTGTGCCATATCTCTCTTCATTATACTTCACCAACAATGCTGCCTCAAATCCCTATACATTTTGGTTGTACCCAGATGAATAGAATATTTGGAGTTGTAAGCGTCATGCAAAATTGACTGAATCAAGTCACCAATCCTCAGAATACAAATGCGGCCATCAAATTGTACCACACCCTCAGAATCTATGGTAGCTCTCTCGGACTCACCACTCAATACCTGATCACAGATGACACAAAGTCTCATATCCTCAAACTTATGACTCCAAATCTGCTCAAATAGAGTAGACCTAGCCTCAACACTATCAAGAAACCTCCCGGGGTCAGAAAGATCAAGTTGCATTATTAAGTTAGCTAAGGACTGGACGTCTCACAACAATGACCTCTGAGAAATTGAGATAGAAGCCAAACTACACATACTCACAAAACAATCTGGCTCAAGGCATCTGCCACTATGTTTACCTTGCCTGGATGATACAAAATAGAGAAGTCATAACCCTTAAAAAACTCCATCCATATATGTTACCTAGAATTAAGCTCTTTCTGGGCCATAAGATGCTGAAGATTGCGATGATCCGTGAATATCTCACAATGCACGCCATTATGATAATGCCTCTAAATCTTAAGGGCAAAAACTATCGGTGCTAACTACAAATCATAAGTGGGATAGTTGTGCTCGTGCACCTTCAACTGCCTCTGCTTAAGAAATAACTCGACCCTACTGTATCAACAAACTACCCAAACCAATACCTGAAGCATTAAAAATATGGTGAATCTCTTGTCTCAACATGAAAAGCCAATATAAGAGCTGAAGTAAGAAATCCCTTGAGCTTCGCAAAGCATAATCCTAGGTCCACCAGAAAAGAACCTTCTTCTGAGTTGATCTGGTCATCAACACTACAATAGTATCAAAACCCTTAAGGAAACGACTATAGTAACCAACCAAAACAATGAAGCTATAAACCTCATACGGAGATGTAGGCTTAGCCTAATCAAGAATAGCCTCAATTTTTGCTAGATCCACCATAATCCTATCCTCAGACACCTCATGTCCAAGGAATATCATTGCCTCAAGCTAGAACTCACACTTAGAGAATTTGGCAAACAACCTATGATCTCTTAGAGCTTGGAGTACAATCCTTAAATATTGAATATGGTCCTCCCTACTCCTCAAATATACAAGGATATCATCGATGTACACAGTCATAAAAGAATCCAAATAAGGCCTGAACACGCAATTCATCAAATCCATAAATGCGGCTGAGGCATTGGTCAACCTCAAAGACATCACTAGGAACTCATAATGACCATATCGGGTCCAAAAGGCTGTCTTTAGAATATCCTCATCCCTAATCCTCAATATATGGTAACTAGACCTCAAGTTAATCTTAGAGAACACCACTGCTCCTTGAATGTCACAATCTGATTTATGAGTCATAATGGCACCTACTTTATCCCACCCGTAAGAAAGCCAAACCGTAGTCCAGAGCTATAAGCAAAGGGTTAACTTGGTGAAAAATGTCCTAAAAGACAAAAATCAACATATACAGACTTAAAAAAGCAATAAAATAGTCATAATAGTCTTATTGATAGATAAAAGATCCACAATCATCCCACGAACTAGTAATGCCAGTGTAAGAGCTACTATAAATTAACCATAAATACTAAATAGTCAAATACAATCAATCTAAAAAACGAAAGACTAAACATAGAGAAATATAAGAAAAAAGGGCAACTCCAACTGCAAGAGCTCACACTATCTCTGAAATTCAACTCAGTACAATTGTTACATCAACACTGGCTACTAGTACTCAAATTTACACGAAAAAGGTACAAAACTGTAGTATAAGTACCAAAACCATGGGTACTCAGTAGGCATCATCAGCCGACTGAGCTAAATCATGATATAAATACGATAAGATACAAGATAAAATAAACTAAGTCAAGGTAATAGGGCAAACCAGGAAATAAGCTCCAACACTACTGCGCATAAATAAATAAGATAAATTTAAAACAAGCAATGTAAAGATCACATAATTATAACTACTAAATTGGCCCTCATAAGCCAATAAGTACAAAAATTAAATAATCCAATGCAGGCCCCATAAGCCAGCAGGGTACAATCAAAGGAAAATAAATAACTGAAGATCCATAACTTTATCGAATATCAGTTATATTCATCAAACCATCCATACCGTATCATATCATACCCAACTCTCAATACGGGACAAAAAACCAAAACTCATATCATCATCATATCATCCTCATTAGTATCAATATCATAATATCATTTGCTGGACTCAAATTGGAACTCATACTATCAATATCCTTATCAATTACTGA
Source organism: Capsicum annuum (assembly GCF_002878395.1). Lineage (NCBI taxonomy): Eukaryota > Viridiplantae > Streptophyta > Magnoliopsida > Solanales > Solanaceae > Capsicum > Capsicum annuum. The sequence continues at coordinate 100,708,361 of NC_061115.1, read as the reverse complement.
ACTTAAATCGAAACTCATATTACCAATATCACCACTAATTGTTTGACTTGAATCGGAACTCATAATATCAATATCATCATTAGTTACCTATACCAATAAACCATATCCATAATCCATATTAATAAACCATTTAAATAAATTATATCAATAAACAGTCATAATTTACCTATCATTGGCACCAACTCCCTATTACCAAATTAGCATAATCATTTTGTTTTTAATCTCGTCAAAGTCCCAAAATAATCATTAATTGGGGTTCAAAATGTGTAAATAAGTCTAGAAAATCTAATATAAGTCTTGGCCTAAGGTGGATCGGAGGGACCTATTTTAAATCCTTCAAATCCATTTTAGGCAAATTCTACTCCAAACTAGGCTAAGGTATCTAAATTTATTTCTAGATGTTAAATAAACTATAATTAGCCCTAAGATAGAAATTCTTCCTAATGCATTAGCATCTAAGTCAACTTCCACCTAAAATGTGAGCAACTAAGTCAATTTCACCAAAATTGTGATTCCAAGATAGCCTATAAAGTCCAAACATGACTAATCATACCAAACATACTTCTAATACCCAAATCACATCTCATGTATAGAATAATATATGAATTAGTTCAATCTATGTAGAAGGTAAATCTAGCCTACCTGGACGCTGAAGAAAATTCCAAAGAATTCATTACACCACTGATTTTCCCTTTCCAAGAAGCTTCTGTAAGATGTCATGCTATTAAAATCACAATCTACACATCAAAATGAGAACAACGATACCCATATTACACTATCGTACTTCAGGTTCAAAATTATGTAAAAATCCCATGCGAGGCCCATTTACGAAATCGTACTTATGAAATTAACACAACGCCCCTTTATGCTCAAATATTTAATGTAATGCCTCCAAATATTTAATGCAAAAACAATTGTAGCCAACTCAAGATCATGAGTTGGGTAATTATTCTGATGGGGTTTAAGTTGTCTAGAGACATAGGCTATAACCTTACCTCGCTGCATCAACATATAACCAAGACCAATTCTAGAAATGTCATAATAAACTACAAATCTATCTAAACCTTTTGGTAGGGTCAATGCTGGAGCAGAGGTGAGTCGAGTATTCAACTCCAAAAAACTCTTCTTGAAAGAATATAACCACTAAAATTTGACTTTCTTCTGAGTCAATCTAGACATGGGAGAGGCAATAGAAGAAAATCCTACAAAAACCTATTTATAGTAACCATCTAAACCTAAAAACTCCTATTATCTCATGGAGAGATAGGCCTAGGCCAATTTTTTACTGCTTTGGTCTTATGAGGATCAACTTGAATGCCATCACTAGAGATGATGTGACCAAGGAAAGCTACTAGTCTCAACCAGAATTCACACCTACTAAACTTAGTGAATAATTGGTAATCCTTAAAGGTTTGTAAAATAATCCTCAAATAGTCTGCATGGTCTTATTCACTACAGGAATTGACAAGGATGTCATATATGAAGACTATGACAAACATGTCAAAGTCCTACTTGAACACCCTATTCATCAAGTCCATGAAAACTGTAGGGGAATTCGTTAGTCCTAAATACATAACTATAAATTTAAAGTGACCATATCGAGTTTTGAAGGATGTCTTTATAATGTCATATTCTCGGACTCTGAGCTGATGATAGACGAATCTGAGGTCTATCTTAGACAAATACTAGGAACCCTAAATTTTTTCAAACAATTCATTAATCCTAGAGAAAGGATACTTATTCTCTATTGTGACTTTGTTTAACTGACAGTAGTCAATGCACATTTTGAGAGAACTATTTTTCTTACACACGAAGAGAATTGGAGTGCCCCACAGAGAAATACTAGCCTGATGAAACCTTTATCTAGAAGTCTTTCAACTGTTCATTTAATTTCTTAAGCTTAGCTAGATCCATTCTGTAAGGTGGAATTAATATAGGCTAGTATTTGGGAGGAGATCTATTTCAAAGTTGAATTCCCTCCTAGGAGGAACTCTGGGAAGATCTTCAAAAAACACTTCTGGGAATTCATTTATTACTAGAACTAATTTAAGACTTAGAGTTTTGGAACTTGAGTCCTTCACTCTGATGAGGTGATGATACATCCCTTGTAAATTATTTTTTTCACCTTGAGGAATGAAATAAACCGATCTATTAGGATAGAGTTACTACTCTTCTATTCTAGAATTGATTTATTAGGAAACTAAAATTGAACTATCCTGTTTCTACAGTCAATTGAGGTTTAAAAGGAGTGGAGTCAATCCATTCCAAGAATGACATCAAAATCAATCATCTCTAGCTCTATAAGGTCTATAGAGGTGACTTTCTAAGACACTGTGACCAGGCAATTTTTGTATACTCGTCTGGCTATGATAGAACTACCAACTAGAGTAGATACTGAGAAGGGTTTTGCTAATATATTGGGACTGACACCAAAGTCTATATCTATATAGGGAGGTATACAAAAAAGTAAAGCTTCGAGATCTAATAATGTATAAACATAAAAGTGGAAGACTTGTAACATACCAGTAACTACATCAGGTAAACTTTTCTATCCCTATTAAGTCTGGAGGGCATAAAGTTAATTCTAACATTGCCCACTGGTGGAACTAGAAGTGGCATCCTACTAAGTAGCATAATTTACTAGAGTTGATGAGAAGTTAGACTGACCCTATTGGCGAAAATCATTTACTTTCTGGGCAACAACTAGGCAAACCCTTATCTTGTATCCTGACTTAGCATACCTAAAACATGCATCACTACCTGCCCTACACTCACCCTGGTGGTTCTTACCATACCTCTTACAAACTGGATTTGTGTGGCTATTGCTCATGCTACCCTAAGATTTAGAGCCTGGCTCTCTATCCCAATTGTCCTGCCTGAACTTAGCCATTGGAGCACTGACAGAAATCAGGGTTGGGCCTGAAGATTTTTTATGGAATTAGGAATGATAATCTCCTTCTGACCTCAGCTGAGAAAAGTTGAAGCTACCAATAGTGACCCTCTTATTCTTTTTTTTTCTTTCAGCTTCACTTTCTTATTCTGCTAAGCATAAACTATTAGTCTAGAAAGATCCATCTCCTTAATCAACATAGCAATTCTGCATTCCTTGAGCACATCCTCTGAAACTCTAAACACAAACTTACTCATTCTGGCCATAGAAACATTCACCATAGTAGAGCATACCTCACCAACTATGTAAGCTTAAGTGAGTACTCTTTCACATATGTTACCATACTCCAAGTTAATAAATTTTTGCACTTTGGGCCTTCTCAACTCGAGTGGGAAGAACCTATCTGGGAAACTAGAAGCAAATTTATCCCAGTTTACAGGCTCTACATCGGCACCTCTATCCTCCTTCCACTATTTAGCCCAAGAATAATCCACTTTTTACAATTGGTAAGAAGCTAAATCAACATTATCACCAGGAGTGACACCTATGATATCAATCACTTTTTGTACATAATTAAGAAACTCTGAAGTGTCATCCTCAGTTTTGGATCCAAAGAACACTAGAGGATTCATTCGAGTAAAGTCTAAAATCCTAGTTATAATCATGTTCACTACTGGATTGGCTAGAGAAATAGCCTTCTGGTTATTTTAGGCATCCATAGTCTGGGCCAAAACTATAAAAGCAGTCCTAAATATGAAATAGAAGACATGTTCATTCAGAGGGTCTTACTAAATAGGCAGTGGTGTGAGCTAATCCCCATTTCTTCTTCCGTTATTCCTTTTGGGAGGCATTTTCTATAAATGGATGAAGGATAAGTTATAAAAGAAAATTAAAAATAGAGTTCATGCTTCATCACACAACATAAATACTAGAAAAAGGGAGACATTCCTTAAATGCCTTGTAGCTTCTCGCCCATAAGTATGGCGTGCTTTACACCATGTACAACACTCTACTTAACATGGCTTTCAGAAACCATAGGACACTTCAAAACCTTAGGCTCTGATACCATGTTAGTCATGACCCGAGACTACTCCCAAGTCATAACACCATGCTTATGACCATAAGTGGTCCCAAGCTAACCCATGAACTGGCATAAGCTGTAAACACTGAAAGAAGATAACAAAATAATATGCTAAATTCATTTATTAAAACCTCAAAATAATAAAATAATGTCAAGTGTACCAAAATCTCTAATGAAAACATAACTATCTATCTGACTGTCTAAAAGCCTCTAAACATGATGAGTTGTTAGGAAAGAACCCCAACTAACTCTAACTACTAAAATAAAATGAAATAAGGTGCTGGAAAGCATGACTAATATTATGTCTAGCCCTCGATTGATGAGGATTCACCAATACTGCAGATGGGTGGTACAGGAACGAACTAAGTATGATCTGGGAACTGAGTGTCCAAACCTATATTATAAGACAACATAGTGCAAAAGAGAGTATGCGCTCAGTACTTTGAATGTACTGGTATAAGAGATAAGGACTAGCTGACATATATATGTATATGATACTGAATATTAATGCATGCACATGTAAACCAAATACAAGACTAAGTAATCATGTGTTGAAATAATTTGTAAAACTAGATAACTAAATAACTGATAAACTGAACACTTGGCCATGCAAATATGAGCTGATATGGTATAAATACTGAACTGAGAATATGGGAGCTATCATTTAACAAACATTCCCCAATCCTAGCTAATCGGGGTTCATATGTAACCCCACTTGGAAAGGTGTCTGTACCTTGCCATTGGTACTGACAGTGGCTGTGTGGATCCACTAAGCTAATATCTCAAAGGACTAGGGTGTGAGTCCTCTATTTTCGGGCGACATCTCATAGCCTATGCTAGATACGTAATTCTATGCCATAGGGACTTCTAGTAAAGGTCTCAATCCTCTACTGGCAGGTGAGCCTTCATCCCTAGGTTCGTTCGGTGCTACAAGAACGATATGCTTAAATATGGTATTCTGAAAATAACAGTGTATGCAAAATCTATAATAATTATGAACATGTTAATTTATGCATTTAGCATGATATAATACTGGTGAGTGCTTATTATGATTATGTTATAAATTTTATGGTAAAAACATGGTATGAATAACTTGAAATATCAAAAGCTTTAGTGATGTTCTATAGAAATATAGCACTTATGATGCTTAAAACTATGAGAATATGTATGTACTTATGGTAATTTTTATGGATTTGAGGTATTTTTGGAGTGTTTTGCAAGAAATCATGTTTTGGATGCTATTTTGTGAAAAGGGTTGAAAGGTGATTTTTTTTACCTATGAAAGCAATTATGGGAAATTTTGGATGTTCCTAACTAAAGCATGTGATGAAAATTGAAGATTGAAGCTTGGTTGCACGTGCCAGAGTTGAAGATCCCAAGAGTTACTAGTGCTTCAGTAATTTGGCCATAACTTTTCACCCTGATATTAGATTAAGACAAAATTGGTATCATTGGAAAGCTAATTTAATTATATATCTAATGGTAGGGACTTTGTTACTTACTAAGTCAACTTGCGGACCATAAGTAGAACATACAGTCCACATATAGGCAAAGCAAGTGCTGGAAGTTAAAATCCTGAGAGATAGGCTGCAGGACTTATACTTGTAGTCTGTACCTATGCCTACCTTGATGACTGTAGGTACTACCTATGCCCAGGGTTAGGGAGCAAGTGCAAGGTGCAACTGGCCACCGACTCAGCTTTTTTAGATTGTTTTGAAATTATTTTCTAGGGTTTCCATGTATCCTAAATACACTCCTATGATGTTTTTAAGTCCTATTATGTATGGGTAATTAAGTTTTCCTATTTTAGTTAAGATTTGATCTCTAGGGTTTCTTGTAATCTATAAACACCTTTTAGGCTTTATATCAATTCATTTATTAATTCAAAAATTCATTCAGAAAAGACATATACATATTAATTAATTGAGAAGAAGGCCCCTTTGGGGCCAAGTTCTCAAACAACTTATTGTTTTTGGCTTGTTATTTAATTCAAGACTTTGGGATTTCTTATTTGATTATTGTGAGATTGATTTTGTAATTTTTTTTGTCGATTCCATGGTTGATCTCATAACTGTGAGTGACTAATTCCCTTAGCTAGGGTTGTAGGAACCCTAATGGATTAACGAAGTAGAGGAAGTGCCAAGTCGTTCTAGATAAAGATTCTTGCATGTATCGGTTTTTTTTCATTCTTATTGATTTCTTTGCAGTGGGCAACATTAAGATCCCACCTAGATTATTTCTACTTACTCCAAAAAAGAAATAGTGACTAGAAAAAGAAGGTCACAACAACAATTTAAAGATTAACTGCCAATCCAGGTTACTTAGAATTATTTAAGTAAGATCATTAACTTTCATCTAATAACTAGAGACCCAAAAGGTAATAGTTAACTGGTATTAAGATAATAGTGAGTAAAGCAACATCCTGAGACTCAAAAGGTAATGGGTGAAATCTATCGAATTATCTAAAGGACTATTGATGGTACCTAACTTTTTGATTCTGCATACAAGCTATTGGAATAGTTCGACAGTGCACAATAAGCCTACTGAGTTGAGAATCCAGGGGGAACACAAGTCTAGTGTTTGACTTAGATTGTTTACAAACAAGATTAATCAGTTTTTTTTATTTCAATATATCTCTGCTTTTTACTTTCCCACACTGCTTGGTGATTGTAACAAGTACGAGAAGTATTTCCATCCAATTACCTGTGGGATCGACCCCAACCTAGTTGGGTTACTATATTTGATAGTGATCATTTTTTCCTTTAATTGGAGGTGTATTTTGGGCATTATCAAATTTTGACACCACTGTTGAGGAATAGGGTTTCAAAATTCTTGATTGAAATTGTTGGAGTTATTGGGATTTATTTTCTTTTGTTTTGTTTGTTTTGTTTCTTACTCTCTTTGAGATGACACCCTGGCTAGAGGAAGTATGGAGTTATGATGACTCCTTATTTATTGATCATCTTCTTTTTGATATAGCGCATTATTGCAGAAGTGTGTCAAATATAGTGTGTGAGCACAAGGATAGCCTATTAGAAATAGTAACACACCTTGTCCACAACTATCATAAGCTTATTGATGAGGTTGACATGTTTGTCTTGGATATTTACTACCTAAAAGTGGAGTTGAATGCAAATGCTGCTACATGGAATGCCCAACAACTTATTTATGGGTAATGTGAGATTGAAAGAATTCTAAAAATTCAATGTAAGGAGCTGAAATTGGAGGATTTTGAAATTGTTCATGCTATTTTGGATAGTGTCAACTTAAGAAGAGCATACTAGAGTTATGTGGGGATGTAAAGAAGATTACAAATCCTGAGTTAGGATCTACTGGACCTCATGCAAAGAATTTTTTCATATTGTGTTTGGATAGTCAGATCTTGATCAAGCCATCCAGCCCTAAGGAAGAGTGCAATGAGGAGGAAACATATGTCTATATTCTTGAATTTCCTGAGCTAGAATCAAAGAACTACATTCTTCACATAAGGGCCAAGAAGTACAACATGCCACATCTATTTCTTGGGTCCTTTATTTTTCTACCCCCGCCCCATGAGCATAATGGGAAATCAGAAAAATAATTAAGGGTGCAATTCATAAGTTCAAAGTGGAGAGAGAAAAATTGGAGGCCAACTATTGGGCTACCTTGATGAAGTTTGAGTAATCAAGGTACCCATGGACTTTTTAGGGATAGTTGAGTACCCAACAAAGTCCCGTTATGCCATGACATGAAATTAGGCATTGCTTGGGAGGCAACCCAAGGTATTTTATTATTTGTATTTATGTTACGTGATTAACATTAGATCTCTACACCTATGGTGCCACAGGTATGTTCCTAACTCTCTTATTTTGTAGAGGTTTGATGAATTAGGGTTAATGCATGATTTTAAGCTAGGGGTGGGACTTCTTGTGGGTCTTGATGTCTTCTTGGGGTTTTTTTATTGTGCCTCTTTTTCCCAGATTCTTGTCCTTAGTAGAGCCAGCATGTTTAGGTGCATTGTGTTTTATTTTATGTTGTTTTGTGTTTAACTAGGAGAAAAATAAGTATCTAGGGTAGTTAGTATGTTTTTGTTAATGGTACCCCTTCAATAGCTCATTCTTCGACTGTGTGCATATATATGTGTGTGTGTACTATTGTGAATCTTGTTATGGCATTAGGATTAGCAATATGATAATCACTCACTAATAATTTCATGAATTGGATAGGTAGTAGCTTGCAATTTTGACTCTGTGCCATGTGTGTGAGAGATACTACCTAGTTCCCTTTGTGTGTTGAATTTAGAATTTATCTGGTTAGTCTTGCCTAGGCTAAAGGATAGTCAATTAGGAAAGGATCATAGTTTTTTTTTTATTTTAGTCTAGTTTTAGCCTAAATGATCTTCCATGTGTTAAGTATATCCCTTGATTCTTGTTTTGAGCTTGATAACCTATTTTTCTTATTTCACCTATTCACCTTCTCATTTATATTACAATGAACCTATTTTGGCATTGGTCCTCCTTGGACATTGTGCACCTCAAGGCAGGCAAAATGCCTAAGTTGAGGGTGGCTAGCATAGGGGTGTATAGTTTAAAGTGGGTATGTATAAGGGTAAAATAAGAGAAAAAGTTAGTAGGGCTGGATGTGGTAGAAAAAGAAAAAAAAAAGAAAAAGAAAAGAAAAATTGTGAAAAATTATGAAAAAGAAAGAATAAAAGACTACACCTAGCCTGATGTGCATAAAATAATAAAAGGGAGAAATAAGGATAGAATTAAAAAAATTGGTTAATAAGTGAGACCCAAGGTTAGTGTAAAGCCAAGGAGGCTTAGTCACTTTAAAAGTCCATATGTATCATATCATCCTCAAGCCTACATTACAAGTTGAGAAAAGTCCTATAGTGATCCTAACTTGACTGTCTGAAAGCTAAGGTAAATAAAATAAGGGCAAGCCTATGATATTTGACATACATTGATTGAAATTTCTTTTTGAGTGTGAGTGTCTCTTGAACTTCCCTACATTGACATGCATTATTTCATATGAGTTATTGGGACTTCTTTGATGTGAGGGGACATGGGTTGTATTGCTTGCTGCTTACTTATTTGGGCAGTGTAACTTGTATATATTCATGGTTGTTTGTTGTTAATATAATGTCATAGCTTGATTCCTTTGTGTCATATTGTTGTGCTTCATTAAAACACACAGTTGGGTTTAAAATGTGGAACTTGGAGAGCGAAAGGATCTTGAGCTAAAATTAATGATTGACTGTCATATGTATCTTAGGTTTGTCTAGGTTAAGCATCAACGTATTGTTTTGTGATATTTTTTCGCCTGAGGACATGCAATATTTTATGTTGAGTGTCTTGATATGCTATAGGAATATAGCACTTATGATGCTTAAAACTATGAGAATATGCATGTACTTAAGTCTATTTGTTGGATTTGAGGTGTTTTTGAAGTATTTTGCAGGAAATTGTATTTTGGATGCTAATTTCATGAAAATGGTGAAAAAAAGTGATTTTGGATACTTATGGGAGAAATTATGGGAAATTTTGGATGTTCGTGAGCAAAGCATGTGATGAAGGTTAAAGATTTAAAGCTTGGTTGCAAGTGGCAAAGTTGAAGATCCTGAGAGTTGACAGTGCTTCAGTAATTTTGCCATAACTTTTCATCCCGATATCAAATTGAGGCCAAATTGGTTTGTTACTCTAATTAAATTATCTATCTAATGGTAGGGACTTTTAAACTTGCTAAGTCAACTTGTGGACCGCAAGTAGCACATATGGTTGTTATGTAGGCAAAGCAAGTACCGAAGGTCTAAATCCTGAGAGATAGGCTGCAAGACTTGTACTTGCAGTATGTACCTGCACCCACCTTACTGACCACAGGTAATACTTGTGCCCAGGGTTAGAAATCAGATGCAGGGTGCAAGTGGCCACCGACTCATCTTTTTCTAATCATTCCAAAATTGTTTGCTAGGGTTTCCATGTATCCCAATTACACTCCTATGATGTTTTTAAGTACTACTATGTATGGGTAATTAAGTTTTTCTATTTTAGTTAGGATTTGATCTCTAGGGTTTCTTGTCATCTATAAATACCCTTTAGGATTTGTATTTATTTATTCATTAATTCAGAAATTCATTCAGAAAAGACATACACATATTGATTAATTGAGCATTTGGGGCTAAGTTCTCAAACATCTTATTGTTTTTGGTTTGTTATCCAATTAATACTTTGGGATTTCTTCTTTCATTATTGTAAGATTGATTTTATAATTTTGTTTCTGGATTCCATGATTGATCTCATAATTGTGAGAGGCTAATTCCCTTAACTATGGTTGTGGGAACCCTGAAAGATTAACAAAATAGAGGAAGTGACAAGTCGTTCTAGATAAAGATTCTTGTATGTATTGGATTTTCTTCGTTCTTATTGATTTCTAAGTGGTGGCCAACGTTAAGATCTTACCTAGATTATTACTACTTACTCCAAAAGAGGAGTAGTGACTAGAAAATGATGATTACAATAGTAATTTGAAGATTAATGGTCGATCCATGCTACTTGGTATTATCTAAGTAAGATTGTTAAATTTCATCTAATAACTAGAGACCCAAAAGGTAATATTTAACTGGGATCAAGATAATGGTTAGTAAGGCAACATCCTAAAACGCAAAAGGTAAAGGGTAAAATCTTTCAGCTCATCCAAAACCCTATTGATGGTACATAACTTTTCAATTCTGCATGCAAGATATTGGAATAGTTCGACAATGCACGAGAACACAAGCCTAGTGTTTGTCTTAGATTGTTTACAACAAAGAGCAGCCAATTCTTTTCCTTTTCTATTTCAGCAAATCCCCCCTTTTTACTTTCCTTCATTGCCTGGTGATTGTAATAAGTTTGAGAAGGATTTTGGGTCTATTCTCTATGGGATTGACCCTTGGGTTACTATATTTGACAGCGATCGCTTCATCCTTCAATTGGAGGTGTATTTTGGGTGTTATCATGTAACACACATGATCATCTAGGTATCGCGTGTTAATAACCCACCAATATTGAAAAATACAATTAAATACAATAAATTTTTAAAGTAGTCACATAATAAGAAATTACATGACTTAAACTCAAGAATCCAACAATTTCATCAATATAACAAGTTATCATGATTAGGGTACGGAAGAATACTTGAAATTATGAGAAAACACTTGTTCATGGTTGAATTCAATAATTACATGGAGAAATCATGGAATATATGATTTTCATGGAACTCATAAAATTGATGAATAGGAATCATAATTTTGGGCATGAGGATGAAAGGAGATCCTATTTTAATACCCATATAACTGAATTTCTTGACTTATTAAAGGGAACTTGGATTTGAGACCTTGAGAGGGTGAACTGTTGAAAGAGACACTTTGCTTTCATTTTTGAGAGTAGGAGAGGAATTGATGTTGCTAACTAACTGAGAAGGGGGCAAATAATGCCTCTTTTGTGTTTTAAGTCATGGATTGGGGGCTTAAAGAGGAGAAAAAGACCAAAAATCCCTTTTTACCCTTAAGTGACTGTACGACTTTTATGCAGCAGCATGGCATGCTATCTATCGTGGAGTCGAGACTTTCTATCACGCCAGTATCTTAGAGACTAGCCTTCATAATACGGAGATACCACAAAGGAACTTTGCCTCCATGCCACACCAGTATTACAGAGGGTAACCTCCACGACACAATGAAAACACGGAGGCTCACTTCCTCAACTTCCAAAATCACCCAAAATCACTTTTGAAAATTCCAAAACTCTACTGGATGACCCCTTTAACATTCCTAAATATATTTTAAGTCAAAAATTGATGTTTAGAACATGGTAAGGCCAAAAATAAAATGATTGAAATTTTTTAGGGTGTCTCAATGGTTAAGGCACTTATCTATAGTACGGAATACTAGGGTATTATACCCATCCCCAACTAAAAGACTATAAACTTCCCTCAGTGTGTTATTACTACACAAATTAAGGGAATGAAGACATACCTGGGATACTCTAGGCATTCGGCTAATGCTTGCCCCCATCAGGGGCATCTGGTATCTCAACTCGTGAAGGTGGTGGTGGTGGAAGGGCATGACTAAAAGATGCACACGCTGTAATCTCATGATGTCTCATTGCATCAACTATTGTGGAATTCCTAGAATCAAGAGTGACCTTTTTTATGGTCTGATCATATGGAATGGTGGGGTCCTGTAGATCCTCCTCTCTACCTATCTTGGTCCCAACCATCGGGATAGTATCCTCCCCAATAAACAAGTTAATTACCTAGGGAAGTATGTAGGCATAGGTTGAGTGAATGAAGGGACAATAAGATGGACGACCAGAATTGGCTCTCAGTAAGAGAGCCCAACTCTATCAATAGCGTGGCCACCTCTTCTCTAATCTCAGACAAATATAGAGCTTGTACATCTCGAAACTATGCACTAACCCAACCCTCAAAAGCATCAATTCAGAATACAACTCATAAGTGATCTCTAACATCTCATCCTAAATCACAGCCCATATCCAAGTCTCAGCATTCTCTAAGGTCGTCCAAACCCATGGTCGAATTTATCCGTACAATGAAGCAAGCGCAAACTCTACATCAGTTAGGCATGTCGTAGTCTTATCTTGCCTCTCTACTAGGCATTGTAATAGGTCACATAATACTATAATGAAACCTATAGATATAGCTATGGCAGTGGTAGTGGGGTGAGGGGGCACAGAAGATGCTTCAATTGGCTCAAAGGTGGAGGCGAGGCTGAAGTAGATATAGCTGGGGCCTCTCTCCCTCCATAGAAACCTCGAGTTTATCTATATGATCACCCATATCAACATCAAAGTCCAACCTATCAACATGCTCTATCAAAACTAAAGGCCCTTTAAAATAGGCTGGAATCATTGTTGGAGGCGGCTGAGCTCTCTGTGCAAGGATGGAGTTCGCTGAATCCTTGATCATACTAGTATATGTGATGCTTGTTGCCTCTACCCTCATATCAATTAGTAGAATCTCAGTCACACCTACCTTGTCACATAGCCTCTACATAAGGCAAGGAGTGGGAAGAGTAGTCATATCCTCAAATGTTTGCTCATGCATCTCATAACTGATCACCATTGCAAAGTTGATATCACACCCTACAAATAAACTAGCAACCAGTATAGCTCTATCCCATGTCAAAAGGTTTTCCTAAGCAGCCGAATATAATCTAAAGCACATGACTATCCACCAAAACTTTGCATTAAAATAAAGTATCGCCTTCTTAATCTTCGTCTTTCCCTCAATCTAGGGGACACCATCACCCAAATTTGAAATCTAGTTAGAAATCCACCTCGCCAAATCCAACTTCTGTCGTCTATACTCAGGATCTCTCATAGTGCATCTATCCCATGCAAATATCAACTTGAATTCACACTCTACAGTAGATATTGGAGCCACATACTCTATCCCAATAGAACTCGATGGATGGTCACCACTAAAATGTCAGCTTGAACTTTTCTCACTAATTTATGCTCTAATTGGATCTGATCTACACCTCTACCCATTCTAGATGTGACAAAATAGACCATGGAACTATACAAAGCATAGAACTCCCTGACCATGGCCTGACTTTAAGATCCATAGGGCCAAGTTATCCACCCCAACTGGAATTGCTCAAAAAAGGCCCATAGGTCTAGTTCCCCTGCTAACCTTGTCAACTTAAACCTCCTATCAGTTGTAATAGTATCTTAATATAACCTACCTCAGTAATAAAGATATCCTTCTAGTAAATATGCTCCATCCTTTCAACATACCATCTCAATTTGATCTCAGCTATAGGCACAACCAAGATGTGTATAGAGTCAAAAGTGGGGTCATTCAGTGGTAGAATGTAAGGATGAGTATCCGATGTAGGTGGTTATATGTCGGATGTTGAAGATGATGAGACTTTCTATGGCAAACGAGTTTTACCCTCCTCATACTGGGGTACTAATAATGCTAACTCACTCGTGGAACCTAACTCACCCTTTGACCCCTCCTCAGACTGGGGGTACTAAGTGTCCTCTTGCTCACACAAACTAGAAATAGATCCAGACTCAACCTTATCTCCAAATCTAGACTTTTCTTTCACATCAGCCTTATCCTAAAAAATATGCTCTCCCTTCTTAGACTGGGGAGAGTACAGTGGTGAGGTCCTAGCCGCCTTCATCCTCGACCTAGAAACTGGTCTAGATATGGCTATCTGGGTCTCGACATATGTATATATAGGTTGAATGCCCGACTGGGTCTATGTGGGAGCAGACTGGGTACCCTGAATGTCCAAAGTAGTTGCAACAATGGCTGCAGCTACAACATGTCTCTGACCGCTAACCCGTCAAACCTCTAGTCTATTCGGGGAAACTGGGTACTTCTCGCTGAACTACTGTACTTAGGGAACTTGTCTTGATGTATTGGATGCTCTCCTTTCTTTGGGGCCATAGTACCTGGGAAATCAATTGTTAGTACTTGAAATAGAAAAGGGGAATAAAAAATTTTAAAAAAGTCAAATCTCTCAGGGGTACTTACTACGTCACTTACGGGCCTTAAGTGCCACTACGTCCCATAAGTACCCTTCATAAGTGCCAAACAAAGCCTTGAATCTTCAGGCTTTAGGTCTGATACCTACGAAGGCACTTATGGCCTGTAATTGCTACTTATGTGGCTCGTAGGTGCCATCATAGGTTCCCTTCTGAGGGTACTTCAAATTTTTCCAAATTTTACATCCCCCCACAGTATGTGTGGCATATTTAAGTCCAAATTTGTACACAACATCTTTTGTTAAGTTCACCAGCATAGGTATTGAACATAAAGTTTTAGATTTGCATCTATCTTTTAGATTTCTACTTCTATTTAGGGCATGATCACATATTTTTGTTCAAGAAAAATACAGTAATTTTAATTTTCAGATTATTCTAGGCTTCTACAAATAAGATTTTTGAGTTTGACAAAATTTTAAGGAATATTCAAAGACCAACTCACTTGTCTTTGTTAATATCACAATGTAATGCTAGTAGGAGCCAAGAAATATACTTTAATTTCAGTGATGGAAGTAGAAGATCAAAGAAGACTAATGAAATCCTATCCTGAATGCTTTGTGCATGTAAATGGACTAATTGGTACTGAGAATGGGAAGATTTATTGCCTTTTATATAGTTTATAGAGAGTTAGAGAGTTTGAAATTTAGAGGGAGTAATGAAATATGAGAGTAGTGGGGCATTGGGATCGAGTTTCGGATTTATAAGGTGGGTGGTTGGGTTGGATCGGGTCGGATCACTTGGGATGGACCCAAATTTTAAAAATTTGACCCTAAAATTTTTTTCCACTTACGGGTAGATGAAAGAATTTTCTTCTTCCCCTCAAAACATTTTTTTGGCTCTTATGACACCACTTATGAGATCGTAATTGGTACTTACGACCCCCGTAAGTGGGTTTATAAGTAAAAGTTCAGAGACCTAAAATTCTCATATTTTCCCTCTAACATCTATTGCATCAGTTACCTAGTTCAAGTGGTAATTATGACTCTCATAAGTGGGTGATAAGTCCCGTTACCTGGAATTTTATGAATTTTTCAATGTTTTACCATGTTCGGGGTAGTTCCTTACACCTATAAAAAAACAATGTGAACACTAAAATAGTGTGTTTCCTCCCACCAGCGCTTAATTTAATGTCATGATACTAATTTATATTGGTTACTCAAACTTCACCAAAAAAACCCATCGGTAGCCTCCCATGAAGCACCTGATTTAATGTCGTGGTATGACTCGGTTTCCTTGGCTACTCAGACTTCTCCAAGGCTTACATCAACAACCATTTTAACCTAATCAATATTACCCAAATAGTGCTTGACACATTGCCCGTTCACCCTGAACGGGGCTTCACCATCTTATTTCAGCTCAATAAAACCATGTGGGAACACACTAACCACGATTAATGGTCCATACCCCCTAGACTTCAACTTGCCAGGAAATAAGTGGTGTTAAATTATATGAAAAGACCATATCACTAGGCTCAAACACTCTCTTCTCGATCTTCTTATCATGATACAACTTCATCATTACTTTGTATAGAGCAGAATTCTCATAAGCACAAAGCTAAAATTTATCCAACTCATTCACCTTGCTCATTATCAACTTACCTACATCACGCCACTCCAAATTGAGCTTTTTCAATGACCATAGTTCCTTGTGATCAAGTATGACCATCAAATGACATATATTTCCATACACAAGCCAATATGGTCGTCCTAAAAGTTTTCTGATAGGCCTATAAAGCAACATCTAACTTTCTTAACCAATCAGTCCTGTTTCCATTCATAGTCTTTGCCAATTTGGACTTGATATCTCTATTGGAGACCTCAACCTGCCCATTCATCTAAGGATGGTAAGGTATTTCCACCTTATGCTTTACACTATATTTTTTTAGCAAGGCCCTAAAAAGACGATTGTATAAGTAAGACCCACCATCGCTAGTAATCTCATGTGGAGTGCAAAATCATAAAACTATTTTTTCAAAAATGTAATAACACTTTGACCCTCATTGTTGCAAAGCGCAACCTCCCACCCACTTTGAAACATAGTTGACTATCACTAGAATATATTTCATCCCATAGGAGCTCACAAATAGACCCATGAAATTAATTCCCCATACATTAAACAACTCCAACTCTAAGATAGGTTTCATGGGGAGTGCATATTTCCATGAAATATTACCTTGCGCTGACACTTATCATAGGCTTGAGCAAAATCATGAGCATCCTTATATATAGTTGTCCAATAATACCCATACTACAAAATAATGTGGGCTGCACGGGTACCACCATAGTGACCCCCAACTAGTGATGAATGAAAAGCCTCAAGAATGCTCATCATCACCACCTCAGGAATACATCTCTGAATAACTCCATCCATATAAATCCAAAAAATACAAGGCTCATCCCAAAAAAATTTTCTCACCTCATGCATGAATCGCTTACACCACTGGAATGACAAATCTTCTAAAACAAAATCACTTGCCTAAAACTTGGCACAATAAACAAACCAGGGGATTAAGTCTTGAGATGATGTCAAGACCCGCTCTGATGGAAAAGTATCATCTATATTAAGCTCATCCCCTAAATTCTGTATTGCCTCCTCCCCAAGGAAAGATAAATTATCAGCAACCTTGTTCTCAATGCCCTTCTAATATTTCACCTCAAAATCAAACTCTTGCAATAAGAGGACCCAACGTACTAATCTTGTTTTAGAACTTTTTTTTTGAAATAAGATACCTCAAAGATACATGATCTATATGAACTATGAATTTGGTCCCTATCAAATAGGAACAAAATTTCTCAAAGGAAAAAGCCAACGCAAGTGACTCCTGCTAAGTGAATGTGTAGGGTGTAATGCCTTGCTGGCATAGTAGATTGGGTGAAGGATTTTCTCATGTTTTTGTTCTAGGTCTCCTAAGGTCACTCCGCTAACATCACATATAACCTTAAATAGTAAAGACCAATTAGGGTACATAATAATAGGAGTCGAGATCAACTGCTCCTTAAGTCACTCAAAGGCCTTGAGACACATAATCAAATAAAAATTTCACCTCCTTCTCTAAAAGCTTGCATAGAGGATTATCAATTTATGAGAAGTCCTTGATGAACCTCTTATAAAAGCCAGCATGGCTCAAAAAACTTTGGATACCTTTAACTGAGACAGAAGAAGGTAATTTTTCAATCACCTCTATCTTTACTCTATCCACCTCAATACCTCACTTTGGGATTTTGTGATCGATAATAATACCTTCCTTCACCATATAATGGAACTTGTCCTAATTCAACACCAGATTACACTCCTCATATCTTTTAAGTGCGTAGGCCAAATGGGCCAAACAATCATCAAAGGAGTCTCTAGCTACTAAAAACTCATCCATGAAAACCTCTATAGATTCCACTACTATGTCAAAAATATTAACATCATACGACATTAAAAAGGTGGCAAGAGCATTACATAGTCCGAGCAACATCCTCTTGAATGCAAAAGTACTATATGGGCAAGTGAAAGTAATCATTTCTTGGTATTTGGGAGCAATAGGAATCTGAATGTATCCCGTGTACCCATCAAGAAAATAGTACCAACCCCTGCCTGCAAGTTTGTCTATTATTTGATCCATAAACGGCATAGGAAAATGGTTTCTTTGAGTCCAAGTATTCAAATTTTTGGAATATATGCCTACTCTTCATCCAGTAATGGTTCCTTTTGAGTCCATGTGTTTCACTTTCTATAATACATGCATACTCTCCATCCAGTAACCCGCCTCATGAGCATCAATTCATTCTTTTTATTTGGGACCAAAGTGATCCCACCTTTCTTAGGTATATATTTAACTAAGCTGACCTACTTATTGTCCATAGTGGGTTAAACAACTACAACATCTAACCACTTAATGATCTTTTTCTTCACTACCTCCTATAAAAGAGGATTTAACTGATGTTCGTGATCGATGTTGGGTACACAATCTAGTTTAAGTTATATCTTATGAGTGTAAATACCGAGTGGAATCCCTATAATATATGCAATAGTCCATATGATGGCCCTCTTGAACCTCTCCAATGTTGAATGCTTCAACTTATGTCTCCAATAAATCAACAATAATAATAACCGGCAAGGTATTATTAGCCCCCAAAAATGCATAACGCAAGTGAGATAGAAGGGCTTTCAATTCTAAAACTGGTGGCTCCTTAATAGATGGTCAAGCTGGAGGAGTAGTTCTATACTTCAGATAATGATCTAGCTTCTTCAAAGCATAAGTATAAGAACCCCTACCGTATAATTCACTCACCATCTTATCATACTTATTAATACCATCGCTATTAAAGTGTATGATAACTGCTGCTAATACCTCAACCCCATGTCTCTCTTTAATGGGCACAATAATTGCATCATTGTTAATAGTATCAATCACAAACACTATTCTCATATCCTTTAGCTGCCATATAGACTGAACACATTAAAAGTAACTTGCTCGTCATTGAGTCTAAACTCTATTTGTGCTATTTTTATGTTATCCTAGGATCGATAGCTAGGAACGGCATTCCCAAGATAATAGGGACTTCAATATCCACCATACAGTCAAGGATCACAAAGTTAGTAGGAAATATAAAGGATATAACCTTCTCTAAGACGTCATACATTATACCAACCAATTTGTTTACAGTTTGGTCAGCCATCAATAACCTTATTGATGTAGGTTTGGGTGTCCCCAACCCTAACCACTTGTACACTAGCAATAGCATCAGATTGATACTAGCTCCCAAATCATATAAAGTTAGAGAGAAGTTGAAGGACCCAATGGTACATGGACTAGTAAATGCTCTCAGGTCCTTCTTTTTCTTAGTCAATGATTGGGAAACAACTGCACTACTATAAGACCCTGCAAAGTTCCCTTGTAGTTTGAGCCTTGAGCATGTAAAGTGAAGTATAATTTTGGATCTTAAAGATTGAGAAGAGACTTTCCAAGTGATTGGTGTTTAAAACATATAGAATTTTCTTAAATTTGAATTTTTCATGTAGAGAACTTAATTATCTTTCCAACAATACCAATTTCATCCAAATCCAACATCGGGGTAAGAAGTTATAGCTATTTTACTAAGAGTTGTCGGAACCACCCAAGTATGAAGACGATCCGACAGACCGTCGAGTCTGTGATAGACCGTCGCTCGTCCCATCACAACCAAGGCAGTAACTCCCTTTTCTATCCAAAGTGTGATGGCCAGTACTATGGACTGTTAAGGCTGCGACGGACCGTTGCTGAGACCATCACCACTGAGGCAGCGTGGTCTCATCCTAGTCAACGTGCAATGAACGATCCGATAGACCGTCAAGACTACAATGGACTGTCACTTCGATCATCATATCAAGGCAATGTGTTTTTTTCTGACTGGTGTATGAAGGACAATCCAACGGACCGTCAGGCTTGCGACGGACCGTCGCTCCGACCGTGGCCGCCCCATTCAGTATTTTAAGTCATTTTTAAAAGGGAATCTTTGGTCTTTCCACTCTTTTGTGAACCAAATATATTTCAAATGAATCAAATGAATTCATTCGTTATCCAAAACATAAGAAATCTAGGGTTTCTGCCTCAAGATCTTTCTCTAAGAAATCCAAGAACTCACCATAGATTCTACAAATTGAGTTGAGATTTAAATTTCCCAAGTTCAAGGGTTGCAATAACCCTCTCTCAAGGGTAATAAGAAGATTTTGAAGCAATCTTGTTCATCTAATTTCATAATCGAAGTTATGTGGGGTTTTGAACAAGGGCAATCCTTTTAACCTTGTACCCAAAGTCTTATTTAAACTATAATTTTCTGCAATATATGAGATTTTACATGATATTGAATTAGGGTTGTTCATCCATTGTTATTGATTGCAAATATCTTAATGTTTCCCATGAATTGAAAGTCAAATAGCATTATTTTTACATGTTTTCTTAAGAAATTGAAGCTGGGTTTATACCCTATGTTGTTACTCCTTGAGAATTTGAGAGTTTCAATGTTCTAGAAATTGAAGTATATGAGTATGTTGATATTTTGAGACAAATTACTGTAACATCCATATTTCTACGTGAATTATGAATCTATATGCTATCTATTATGCATTATGATGAGTTTTAACTTGAGATGAATTATGGGTCATTAAGCCCTACTTGAGACTTGCAATTTTATAAACTATTGTGCTATAAGCACCAATGATTTGAGTATTTTGAGATTATTGAGAAATGTTTTGACCTAATGTTCATAGAGTTTTGAAATCCACTCTACCACATGAGATTGCGGATTTGATTGTTGGGTTTGTATGAACCATGAGATTTTTTGAAAGTGGATTTCCATGAGATGAGCGAGATAAACTAAAAGGAGTAGTGTTTAGCACCGAGTTAGGTAAGTTACCACAGTTTCTTACCCTAGAACTACGTGCTACCATAGGTTTGAGATTTTGAGCCTGAGGCCTAGATGATTGGGCCCGAGGCCGAGATAAGTGATCACTGAGTTGAGGTTATACTTCTTGGCAAGAGTATGACGCCTCCTCCCAACTTGAGGTTTCTTCCTTAGAAGGACAAGACGTTGGACTCCATGTAGCTCACATGGTTTATGTCGGTTAAGAGAACCTCCCTAAACTAAAGTATTTTCCATTGAGATAGCATATTTTCCCAAAAGCTTTGAGGTAAGATATTTGCTAAAGTGAACAAATTGTTTTTGAGTATTTTCCAAAGAAGGAAGTAGTTTTCTCTACTAATACGAGTTGATTACTGGTTTTCAAACCAAAGTTATATGATTTCGAGTTCCAAGTGTTTGAGTTCAAAATCACTGTGTGACATCCCAAGAGGTAATTTTGGGTCGTTACAAACTTGGTATCAGAGCCTAAGGTTTTAAAGGAGTCCTAAGGAGTCTGACAAGCCGCATTGAGTAGAGTCTTGATCATCGGTGTGTAGTGCACCACATCTATGAGTAAGAGGCTACAAGACGTTTAGGAAAAAATTATTTCTTTCTTTCAGATTCCATCATGCCTACATTTGTCCCTCTCATCTAATAATTTGTACTCTTCTATTTCAAAAAATGCCTCTCCGAAGAGCAAATTCCTGTGGAAATAATGATGAGTAACCCCCACCTGTTGATTCTTTGAATGAGACTGCGTCTCATGCTGAATTTTAGGCGGCCTTTCAAGCGTTAGCCTAAGCAATCACCGCTAATGTTCGGGCTAATAAACAGGCCACAATTGCAAATTAGCAGGGAGGTGATGTAGCTACTTCTAGGATCTATGATTTCATGCAAATAAATCCTTCAGAGTTTTATGGGTCTAAGGTAGGCGAGGACCCATAGTTGTACCTTAAGGAGGCAAGAAAGATCACATAAGTGATTTATGTTTCTGAGTAAGAAAGTGTTGAGTTGGTGTCTTAAAGGTTGAAGGGGATAGCTTATGACTAGTTTGTATCATGGAGGAAGGGTAAAGGTGAGGATGATGTTCTTATGACTTGGCAGGTATTCCAAGATGCATTCTTAGACAAGTTATTTCCGGTTGAGATGAGGAAAGCAAATATTGAGGATTTTATGAACTTGGGGCAGGGCTCCATGACTATTAAGGAGTACTGCTTGAAGTTCAACCAGTTAGCCAAGTATGATCCTGATTTGATTTCTAACACCTGAGCTAGTATGAGCAAGTTTGTGACAGGTGTTTCTGGTTTGGTGCTGAAAGAGTGTAGGACTGCGATGCTGCATAGAGATATGGATCTATCTAGGTTGATAA
This sequence comes from Capsicum annuum, assembly GCF_002878395.1. Classification (NCBI taxonomy): domain Eukaryota; kingdom Viridiplantae; phylum Streptophyta; class Magnoliopsida; order Solanales; family Solanaceae; genus Capsicum; species Capsicum annuum. The sequence goes on along the minus strand of NC_061115.1, from coordinate 100,686,112 downwards.
CATATAAACAATAGATAGAGGTAGACAAGATAAGGGAGAGAGATAGAGTAAGGGGTAATAAGAGGGCTAGATCTGAGCAGCATGATTATAGTCAGCCTACGTCCCATGGAGGGAACCACCCTCAGTTTTAGAGATGTCCGTCTATTCCAGCATCTTTATAATCTAGTTCTTCCACACCTATAGGTAGGCAGAAGTAAGGAAGCAGGTCTTTTATATCTAGGTCACAGAACAGTGTTAGTAATAGGCCCCGTTATCCTCCTTATGCTAAGTGTGGTAGGGATTATCCCAGTGAGTGTTTCATAGATTTGAGGGGTTGTTTTGGTTATGGAAAGTAGGGCAACAGACTTAAAGATTGTCCGTATGCTAGACAGGGGAATAGAGATGCCCGACCTCAGGCACAGACTACTAGTACACCAACTGCTGTACCCCATCCTGCCCCTGCTCGGGGCACTTTATCTAGCACTGCTGGTGGTTAACGCCAGAACAGATTCTATGCCTTACCATCCTATCAGGAGTAGAAGAACTCTCCCGATGTTGTTACTGGTATGCTCTGTGTCTTTTGTCTTGATGTTTATGTATTGTTGGACCCCGGGTCAAGTCTCTCTTATGTGACCCCACTTATGGCTGTGAATTTCAAAATAAGTCCTGAAAAGATTCCTAAGCCTTTCCTAGTCTCCACACCAGTAGGGGAGTCAGTTGCTTATAAACAAGTGTATAGAGATTGTCCTATTACTGTTATTCACAGAGTCATACTTGCTGATTTGATAGAGTTAGACATGGTGGATTTTGACCTTATTCTAGGTATGGATTGGCTTTATTCTTGTTATCCATCTATAGACTGTCATACCCGTGTGGTCAAGTTTCAGTTTCCTAATGAGCTAATTTTTGAGTTGTCCAGGAGTTCGGTATCTCCCAAGAGTCATTTATCTCCTATCTCAAAGCCAAAAGGCTAATATCCAAGGGTTTCATCTATCATCTAGTCAGAGTCAAAGATACTAAGTCTGAGGCTCCAACTATTCAGTCCATCGATATTGTTAATGAGTTTCCAGATTTTTTTTAGAAGATATCCCAGGGGTACCTCCTGATAGAGAGATAGAGTTCGGGATTGACCTTCTTCCCGACACTCATCCCATTTCTATTCCACCATACGGTATGGCACCTACTGAGCTTAAGGAGTTGAAAGAGCAACTCAAAGATCTTTTAGACAAAGGTTTCATACGGCCCAGTATTTCTTCTTGGGGTGCACCTATTCTATTCGTTCGGAAGAAAGATGGTTATTTGCGTATGTGCATTGACTATCGTCAGCTTAACAAGGTCACAGCCAAAAATAAGTATCCTCTTCCGAGAATTGATGACCTATTTGATCAGTTGCAAGGTGCAAGTTATTTCTCTAAGATAGACCTTAGATCTGGCTATTATCAACTTAAAGTGAGGGAATGTGATATTCCAAAGACAGCCTTCCAAACCTGCTATGGTCACTTTGAGTTTCTAGTCATGTCTTTCGGGCTAACAAATGCCCCAGCAGCTTTTATGGACCTCATGAATAGAGTGTTCAAGCAATATCTTGATATGTTTTTTATAGTGTTCATAGATGACATCCTTGTGTACTCCCACAGTGAGAATGATCATGCATATCACCTTAGAATTGTCTTGCAAACTCTTAGAGGTCACCAGTTGTTCGCTAAATTTAGTAAGTGTGAATTTTAGCTAAGGTCTATAGCCTTTCTAGGTCATATTGTGTCAACCGAAGGTATTAGAGTTGATCCCCAAAAAACAAAAGCTGTAAGAAATTGGCCTAGACCTATCTCTCCTTCTTATATTAGAAGTTTCTTGGGTCTAACAGGATACTACCACCGTTTTGTTGAAGGTTTATCCTCTATTGCGTCTCCCATGACCCGGTTTACCCAAAAGAAAGTTAAGTTCCAGTGTTAGATTCCTGTGAGTAGAGTTTTCAGGAGTTGAAAACTCGACTTACTTTAGCCCCTGTGTTAACTTTGCCTGATGGTACAGATGGTTTTGTGGTATATTGTGATGCCTCTAGAATTTTCTTGGGTTGTTTGTTGATGGAAAGAGGTAAGGTTATAGCCTATGCCTCCAGAAAGTTAAAGCCGTATAAGAAGAATTACCCAACCCATGATCTTGAGTTAGCTATTGTGGTCTTTGCTTTGAGTGGTGATGGCCAAATAGCGACTGTCACTCTTCAGATTCTGTACAGTATTACTTAGAAGGGTGCCCGACTGATGCTGATTCAAGGTTGCTGACAACTAACCAAATTCTTGTTCAAGTTTCTTGATCATTGTAACATGCAATTCTATTTTCTAGGTCAAACCTAAAATGTCTTCCTTAATCTCCTTAAGGTAACTTTCTTGACTTTTTGAACCCTTAACCAACTTAGTAAGAAATGCCTCCATCCTTGACTTAGTTTCAGGTTTTCTGGTGGAACATATGCACTTTTCTTCTCCTTATAATAATCCTTATGCCTCCTATCACCATATCTCTCTGCTTCGATCCCTATATCTATTTGCATAGTAGTTCCAACCTTGGTTCCCTTGCCTCGAGTTCTAATTTTATTAACCAGACAATTGGTCCGTGGCTTGAAAATCTACCAACTCTCTATCTAGATACTTCTCCTCTTTATCTACATCAGAATCATATGACCTAGAAGCTTTGCCTTGTGCGCCCACAATATTCACCTTCTCAGAATTCATAATTGCAAACTGCTTTGATAGTAACCTAATCTCTATTCTTATCTATGGACCTCTTTAGAAACTGAATCATCTACAACTCTATGCTCATCAGAAGTTAATAGCATAATTGCTGAAACCTCTCTCTTCCTCTCGAGTATGCCACCCTCGATTGGTAAAAGAGATTCGATCTAAAAATTTTTATGCTACATCCCAATACAGCTTCAGGAATGATCCGCCAGTAATAATATCTGCCACAGCTTTGGAACTGGTATTAAGGGCATAATAGAAAATTGCCAGTAGATTTCTCCCTAAAATTCTATAATTAGGCACCATCATCAAAATCTTCTTAAACCGAAACCATGCCTCATATATTGGTTCATGTAATATCTTAAATTATATATCTCATCCTTCAATTGCAACATTCTAGCAGGAGGGAAGAAACAATCTAAGAACTAATTTTGCAACTTGTTCCAAGTAGTAATGGACCCAAAAGGTAAGTTCCCCAAACCATAATGTCGCTTCACCAGTTAGAGAGAATAGGAACAACTTGAATCTCAAAGTTTCCTGATCCACCCAAGGTTATTCTATGAAATGCAAATTCCAATAAAATTTATGAGGTGCATGTTTGTGTCATCAATTGACAGGCTAGGAAACACATATTTCATATTCAGCAATTGGATCATAGCACTAGTAATATTAAACTTCAACCCTAAGTCAACTTAAAAGGAATAATGGATCCTATCTCGATAGGCTCTACATACCCCATGTCTTTATCTAGATCTTCATATGCTGACAAATACTGAAAAGTTGGGTGTACTAGAGCTCTATCTCTTTTACTTAACAATCAGCTTCTTGTCTCTATCTTGCATCTAGAGCTACATATTGTACAGCCTCATTATCACTCCTTGTATTTTCTTATGCTAATAACCCCATAGTTCTTTGATCAATTGTCTCCTGAAAACCATGTAGAGTGGGGGAGGCAAGTCAGGTAAATCATCTCAAAGCCCTTCATGACGAGCTTCACCGCTGTGCTTCAACGTCCTATTATTTTATTGTAGGATTTTTTCTGGCTCTAGGTCAAATAGGATCAAGGGATTTCCTTGAATCCTAGTATTGGGCATACACCGACGTACATCCCAAGAAGAATAGAAAAGTAAAACCCAACAACATCACCAACTTTAATTAATAAATCCGCAACCGTATTCTCTGGCAACGACACTAAAATTTAATGCCACCCAAACTATACCTTCCAAGAAGATACAATGTGATCGTTATCAAATTATAGTAACCCAACTAGGTTGGGATAGATCCCATAGGAAATAGGTCAAATTTGTCTCACGAATTTATTGGAGTAGTTGGAAGTGTAGAAAATAAATAGGGGGAATTTGCAGTAAATAGTAAAGAGTAACTAATCTTGCTTACTTTCAATTATAGTCAATCTGAGATGAACACTAGGACTGTGTTCCCCTAGCTTCCTAACTCCGTAGGTTAATCATGCTTAATCCAACCATCTCAATGCCATACATGTATAACATTACAAGATAGGTATCACCAACCGTCTTGCGAATGCCTTGGTAAATTTCACTCTTCACATTATGAGTCTTAGAGTGCCTCCTTTCAAACCCTTGGCTTCGGTTTCAGTTTAACTACCACCATGTGACTATTAAGTTTATTAGACGAGGGTTAATAGCCTCGAATCACAATTATAATCTTCTTTTCCCAATCTTAACCTCTATTGTGAAGATGATCGTGAATATAAGAAAGTCCTTAACTTCTACAGTAGTTAAGGAAGAAAATGATCCAAAAAATATCACAATGCATGTATAAATAATGATCTAGAAGAACCTTACACTTCCCCTACATCGTTATTTCGCCAGGGTTCCCACAACCCTAGCTAAGGGGTTTTGCCGCTCATAGTTGCAAAAAATGCCATGGAACTCAATAAATAAATCATAGAAATAATCTCACAACAATGGAAGAATAAAACCCAAAGTCTCAAATTAATTAATTAATCAAGAACACAAGGATTCCAAGATCAAAAGTCAATATTAAAATCTATATATGTTTGTGAATAATAGGAGTGTGTAAACTGACCAAAGAACATCAAAGGAGTATTTATAGATTACATAAAAACCCTAGAAATCAAACCAAAACATATAAGGAAAGCTAAGTCGGTTTCTACTTATGAACCCACTTATGAGTCGTAAGTGTCACCTGTGACACATAGGTTGCCATCCTAGGTGACAGTCTCCTCAAATCTACAAAAGTTCCTCTTGCACTAGTACCTACAGGGTGTAAGAGGTACTTATGTCTCATAGGTTTCCTCATCGTAAGTACTAGAAAACCATCAACCTGCAACGTTTTTGAACTTCACTTTTCTGCAACTTGCATTGGTACTTACAATGTCGTAGGTGGTACCTACGAGCCGTAAGTTACCCTTCATAATTGTTAGGATCTATACTTCACATTTAGATCTTCTGAAGTTGTAAAATTTGAGACCTACGAGAAGCTACGTATGCCACATAAGTGCAACGTACACTACGTAGGTGCATCATAAGTTGGCCTTTCTACAATCTTAACTCCTTTTCTACATTTTAAGCTCCAAAACCTAGTTTCTTGCAAAACAAAGCACAAAAACACATCATATCTACCAAAACAAACCTAAGTACTTACGACATCAAAAGTACCATGAAACCATGGAACATCACCCATCATTGGCTGGGCCAGAAAAATCTCAGGCTTGGGAGAGGGAATAGGGTCTACTGAAGGCCTTTTACCCTGGCCCCTAGTTGGGGATACATCCCTGGATTATCGACGACCTAGAGTTTATCCATGAATAATTATGGAATCCTTAGGCTTAGTCTCAGGACCCTCATATCGCATAGCGGTAGCATGTGTCCTATCCATCTACAAAGGTATGAAATCAAAGGAATGCTTTAGAAACAAACTCAGTCTCTTAGCATAAAATGAGTGAAAAATAAAAGAACCCCTAAGAATGACCTAGATTCTCCTGAAGATAAAAAAGGGATATCATCGTTCCAATCCGCGGGACTCTACTAGACATTTTCTCTTGTACCAATAATACTGGTGAACCTAGGCTCTGATACCAATTAGTCAAAACCCGATTTATGAGTCATGATGGCACCTACTTTATCCCACCAGTAGGTAAGACAAATCATAGCTTGGAGCTATATGGAAAGGGCTAACTTGGTGGAAAACGACCTAAAATCCAAAAATCAACATCTAAAGACTTAGAGTATAAAAAAATAGTCATAATAAACTTAAAGATAGATAAAGGATCAACAATCATTATGCAACCTAGTAATGTCAGTACAAGAGCTACTACAAATAAACCATAAGTACTGAATAGTCAAACACAATCTTTCTTAAAAATAAAAGACTAGACATAGAGAAATAGATGGAAAAGGGGCAACTCCGACTCTAAATTCTCACCTTATCTCCAGAATCCAACTCAGCACGATTGTCATGTTAGTGGCTGCTACTAGTACTAGGATCTATACCAAATAGGGATAGAAGTATAGTATAAGTACCAATACTACTAGCACTTAGTAGGTATCATTGACCGACTGAGCTAAATCATATATAATAAGATACAAAATAAAATAAGCTAAGTTAAGGTAATATGGAAAACATAGAAATAAGATCCAACACTATTGTGCATAAATAAATAAGATAAATCCAGAAAAGGCAACGTAAAGATCACACAATTATAAAACTTAATTGGCCCCCATAAATCAGTAAGTAAAGAAAGTAAATAACACAATGCAGGCCCTCATAAGCCTGGAGGGTATAATCAAAGGGCAATAAATAACTGAAGATCCATAACTCTACTGAATCTCAGCTATGTCGATCAAACCATCCATACCATATAATATCATGCCCAACTCTCAATGCCCGACTCAAATCAGAACTTATATTGCCATCATCGTATCATCCTTATTAGTATCAACATCATAACATCATCTGTCAAACTCAAACTGAATCTCATAGTATCAATATCCTCATCAACTGTTAGATTTGAATCAAAACTCATATTATCAATATCATTATTAATTAATAGACCTCAATCAGAACACATAATATCAGTATCATTATTAATTGCCTATACCAATAAACTATAGTCAGTCATAAGCCATATCTATAAACCATGTACATAACCTATATCAATAAACCACCAAAATTTACTCAGAATTGTCACCAACTCCCAATTACCAAACTAGCATAATCATGTTATATTTAATATCCTAAAAGTCCAAAAAGACTAATCAATAGGGTTCAATATACATAAATAAGTCAATAAAAGCTAACACAAGTCTGGTCTAAGGTGGGTCAGAGGGGCTGTAAGACCCCGCAAAAATTCTCTCGTAGAATGAGCCTTAGGGTGTGTCAAGTGAGGCATGATTCTAGCCCTAAAAAATAGAGAAGTGACTTTCTAACTGAGTATTATGTTAACCATATAGAATTTTCATAATTTCAATATTTTATCACATGGAAAATTTGATAAGCTTTCCATCGATATAAGATTCGCCTAAATCCGATACTTGGTTAAGAAGTTATGGCTAATTTAAGCCCTAGTCGTAAAATAATGTCATTTTAGTACTTGGAGCATCGTGGAGAAGGTCTATTTGACAATTGTCAAATTTCAGTGGAAATTTGTAATAGTGGCGTATCGTGGAGTACCCCAATTTCTCTATAGTTAATTTCCAGTGGCCTAGCGCGATTGTGACGCGTCGTGCTGAAGTTTCAGGTCCTAACCAGTGGGACAACGCGATGGCTCTACATCGTAGTGACTCCCAGATTCTTATTTTTCAATTTCTAGTGAGCCACCGGATAGTGGTGCGTCATGGTGGCCCATAAAATTGAGTTCCCAGTTCAATTTTTCTAGCTTCGTACAGAAGTTAAAAAAGGGACTTTGGACTTTTTCCAAGCCTCTTAAACTGTGTAAACACCAAATTGAAGTCATTTACAAGCATTCTATGAAGTTTTTCTCAAGTTTTCTCTCAGCAAAAACCCTAAGTATCCAAAACCTCTTCCAAGAATCTCAAGAATCCACCATAGATTTTCTAAATTGAGTCAATATTCAAGGTTCCCAAGTCAAGGGCTTCAAGAACCCTCATTCAAGAGTACGGATAGAGTTCCAAAAGCGAGAGTTCATCCAAAGCTTCTAATTCAAGGTATGTGGAGTTTTGAACAAGGAAAATCCTTTAACCCTTGTGCCCAAAAGCTTATTAAAACTACAATTCTCTACAATTTATGAGATTTTACATGAAATTGAATTGGGGGTTTTCACCCATTATTATTGATTATAATATTTTGATGTTTCCCATGAATTGAGAGTCTAATGGCATGATTTTCACATGTTTTCTTGAGAAATTACAGCTGGGTCTATACCTCAAGATTTTAATACCTAAGAAGTTAATATTTGAAATGTTAGACACATTGAAGTATATGAGTATGTTGAGATTTTGAGATAAATTGCTGAAATTTCTAGAGTTCTACATGAGTTATGAATCTATATACTATCTATTATGCTTTTGATGAGTTCTAACTTGAGATTGAATTATCGGTTATTAAGACCCGCTTGAGACTTGAGATTTTATGAACTATTGTGCTATAAGAACCCAAGATTTGAGTATTCTAAGATTATTGAGAAATATTTTGACATAATGGTCATTGAGTTTTGAAATCCACTCTACTACATGAGATTACAGATTTGATTATTGGGTTCTTATTAAACCATGAGATTATTCTAAAGTGGATTTTCATGAGATGAGCGAGATAAACTAAAGGGAGTAGTATTTAGCATCGAGTTGGGTAAGTTACCATGGTTTCTTACCCTAGAACTACATGCCACCGTAAGTTTGAGATTTTGGGCCTCCGAGATAAGTGATCACTGAGTTAAGGTTATACTCTTTCGCAAGAGTATGATACCTCCACCCAATGTGAGGTCTCTTCCTTAGGAGGAAAAAATGTTGGACTCCATGTAGCTCACATGGTTTATGTCGGTTAAGATAATCTCCCTTAAAACTAAAGCTTTGAGATAAGATATTTTCCTTTAAAACTAAAATAATTTCCCTTGATATGAGTATTTTTCCCTAAAGCTTGAAATGAGATATTTTCCTAACGTGAATGAAATGCCTTCAAGTATGTTCCAAAGTTATATGATTCCAAATTCCAAGTATTTGAGTTCAAAAGAGTTGTGAGTTCTTGAGCATTGAAGAAGTTTTACTTTCCATAAGACATATGCATAAGTTGAAAGTATTGCTTAAAGTTTCCTCTAGCCTTGAGTAATAAGAATAAGGGAAGAGTACAAATTTCAAAGCAAAAAGTATAATGACTCACGAGATTGTGTTACATGTTCCATTTTACATGATTCATGAGCTTTACATTTATACTTATTCAAGCCATGTGAGTCATTACTTATTAAATGCATGATTTGATTAAAGAGTATTGATGTTTTTTTATATAAATGCATGCACCCCCACATACTCAATACATTCTCAAGTACTGATCCACATATACGTATATGTGCTACATTGTCTTATAATGTAGGTTCAGGTGCTCAATCCCAGTATTTGAGGACTTATATCCAAATATCTCAGTATTTGAGAGACTATATTGTTATGTCCATTTCATTTTGAGTCAGTTGGAGACCTGTCCCAACTGCTCTCTAGTTCATGGATTGGTAGAGGCTTTGTCAGACTAGTTATCATATTGTGGTTGTGTTGAGGTTTCCAGTATTGTGGTCATTTGGACTGAGCATTTTCTCCGTATTTCCTTTCATATGATATGACTATGCTAGTGTTTGAATTATTTCATCTTAAAATAAGTGTTATAAGTAGAAACAGGCTCAAAGAGTTAGCTTGGAGCTACTTGTAGCCTTATTGTATGACATCCCGAGAAGCAATTTTGGGTCGTTACAGGGGCCCACTTCTAATTCATGAAATCCATTTTAGGAAAATCTACCCCTGACTAGGCTAAGGTATATAAACTTATTTCTAGATGTTAAGTAAGTCATAACTAGACCTAATATAGAAATTCTTCCTAAAGCATAAGCAACTAAGTCAAATTCCACCTAAAATGTGAGCAACTCGGTCAATTTCACCTAAATTACATTTCCAAGATAGCCTATAGAGTCCAAACAAGACTAATCATACAAAAAATACTTCAAATAACTAAATCCTACCCCATATCTAGCATAATATCATAATTATACCACAAATTAGCTTAATTTATGAAGAAAGTAAACCTAGCCTACCTGGATGCTGAAGAATCTGCTAAACCACTAATTTTCCCTTCCGTAAGATTCCAAGCTATCAAAATCACAATCTACTCATAAAAATGAGAACAATGATACACATATCTCACTATTGTGCTTTGTGTCCAAAATTACATAAAAATCTCATGCAAGGCCTATTCATGGAACACACTTTCAAAACCAAACAACACCCTTCTATGCCCAAGGAATATTTACCCTAAAATGGGTGAATTCTGAGCTCTAGTGGTGCTACAATCAAGCCACCAAGATTTTAGGGATTTTAGAAAAAGATGGAGAATTAAATCAAGAAATTGATGGAATCTTACCACAGATTCGAATAAAAAACGCATAAATTAGCTTTACCAGAGCTCCAAAATTACCCACAATTGATTCTCCTAAATTATCCCACTTTTTAGGATTCAATATTCTAGAGAATGGATAAAATGGTGAAAATCATGCTAAGTGGGTATATATACCCTTCCCAGGTATGAAATGTTGCTTAAGCAAACACCGGATCACTTAAGCGACCAAGTGTCGCATAAGCGATACTTGCTTCCTCAGTACATATCTTGTAAGTAATGCTAGTATTGCTTAAGTGGTGTTTTCTTATTCAACACACACCTCGCTTAAATGATACCAAGGGGATAATCCATGCCGCTTAAGCAACCGGCTGGTGGTGTAAACATTGCACGAGCACCAATTAAGACTTAGAATTTTTCTAAGTCTCCGCCAACCCCTTGAGATTCATCTAGGATCCCATATATGCAAATAAACTATGCTACCATATCAAATTCAACGTTCTGGACTAAATGGAACATTCAAAATTTTCACTCAAGATCGTTTCAATGAAAAGTGGGTCCCCTACCTACTTGTCATTTTTCTTAGCTTCCGACTAATGGCTCAAAATGAGTCTAGGAGCATCAAACCTGAATCAAGGGATCACCTAACCTAAAATAGACATTTTTTAGCTTCTAGAACTGTCAAAAATGGTATACAAGGTTGTCTGAATGATGTTTTCACCTGATATCCAAATTGAACAAACAAAGACTTCAAAATAGGTACTTGGCTCTAAAAACTAAACTAATTGCCCGATAACCAAACTGTCAGTTCCTGTAAGTTATAAATGACTTGGGGTAGCTATAGAAAAGCTCTAAATAACAAAAATAAGCAGAAATATAGAAAATACCTAGCAGGTCATTACATTGAAGCTGGTTAAACAAATCATCAATGTGAGGCATAGGATACCTATTCCTCACTATCACTTTATTAAGCCGCCTGTAATCAATACACATACGATAGTGGGATAACCAGTCTATGCCTAAATACACATCAAAAGCCATCATATCTAATAAAATTAGATCAGACTGAGTATCAAACTCTTAAACCATCACAACACATAATCTAAAACTCGATCAACTACTAATAAATCACCCACGAGAGTGGATACACATAACTGCACACATAAAAGATCCCAATATAACTCTAATCGTGGGGCACAATAAATAGTTACAAAAGAATAAATAGATCCAAGATCAAATAAAACAAAATCCAACTGATGGAACACTAAAATCTTACTTGTAATGACAATATTCAAAGACTCAACCTCGGATCTAGAAGGTGTGACATACAACTAACTATGCTCGCTAACTAGCTGGGCTCCTGACTGATATCCGATCCTACCTATGTGAGGACCTCAATGAGAAACCTAGGGACTACCCCGACATCTATGCAAACCACCTCTAGCTGGGGGCAGAACTACCCTAATTGGTGGAGCACTCTAAGCTTAAGGAACCATCACTCCATGATTGGGTCACTCTCTCAAGAAATGGCTAAAGGCCCCACAACCATAACCTGCCACAGGCGCTGCACTAAAATTAGAAGATCTAGCTAACCCAGAATAACCACCACGAAAAAAATACCCAGAAGATGAACCCCTCTGAGGCTGAATACTACTCTATCTAGAATGATAACTATAACTAGACTAGCCTCTATTTGTAATCTTAAGTGTAACCTAAACGGGCCTACTAGACTGACCCTAAAACTGATATAACTGACTTGGAGGGAACCTACCCTGAGAACCACTACCTCTAAATCATGAGCCACTATGACTCTTACTGAAATTACCTAAATATCGTAACCTCTTATTGCTACCTCCTTAGGCCTCATAATGTATCACCTCTATAACTTGAGCATGATCAAAAACCTCAACAAAAGGCCTACTCGTAGCAACTAAACTTTGTGTAGACATGTAAAGAGAGAGTCTCAATAACAAAGCACTAAACTCTTTCATACTTGGTAGTTAGAATAGATGTAACATGTCTAAACAACTCATGTAATCTAGCCAACTCATATAATCTAGCCAACTCATGTAATTAAAACTCATACTCCATAATTTTAATTGAGCCCTACTCAAATAAACCCTAAAACTATAAGGAATATACTTCTCCAAAAAGACATCAAAGAATTGAGTCCATGTCAATGGGGGAGATCCAACTGGCCTGGAATCAATATGAACTCTCCACAAATGATGAGCTACTAAATCCAACTAAAAGTTAGTGTAATCCACAACATGGGTATCAACTAGGCCTAAATTACGAAGCTTATCCTCACAAGCAGTCAAGAACTCATAAGCATCCTCGCCCGATGCACCAGAAAACCTAAGTAGAGCTAATATCGTGAACCTACCCAACATCTTCTGTTCTTCAATAGACATAGCAGGTTGGGAAACCACCGGATAAGAAACTTCTGGCTAAGCAACCACCAACATAAGAGGGATCTTAACTCTAGGAGTCCCAGCTACAAGCTATACTCTTACCTTAGTACCCTTATAATCCATTGACTGTGCACCATCATACGGTGCACTACTAACTAATACCAAGAGTTTAACCAATGCATCCCTGAGCTCTGAATAAGAAAAAAACTCTAGTAGAGCCTGGGTTGGTCCCTGGCCACTGCTAGCTGGGGTGGAAAAATCTTTGGCTTGGAAGAAGGAATAGGGTCTAGTAAAGGCCCTCTATCCTATCTAGTTGGTGTTGAATTTGTACACTTTCCTTAACCTCTAGGTTGTCCATAAATAATGCAGGATACCTAGACTCATACTCGAGATCCTCGTCTCGTCTAGCGGTAACAGATGTCCTAGCCATATGCAAAAAAGTGAAATTAAAGGAATTTTTAAAAACCAATTTAGAATCTTAGGATGAAATGAGTGAAAGAAGTGAAGAACTAGTAAGAATTTCCTATAACCTCCCAAAAATAAGAAATGGACGTCATCATTCTGACCTGCAGGATTCTACTAGACACTTGCTCTTATACCAATAATACTAGTTAACTTAGCTCTCTGATGCCAATTTGTCTCAACCTAATTTATAAGTCATGATGTCCCTACTTTATCCCACCCGAAGGTAAGTTAAACCATAAACCAGAGCTAAAAGTAATAGGCTAATTTAGTGGAAAAGGCATAAAAGCCAAAAATTTGCAAGTAAATACTTATAATAGTAATTCAATTAATAATAATAGTTTGACAGATACATAAAACATCAATAACCATCCTACGAGTTAGCAGTATCAAAACATGAGCCACTAGCAAAAAAAGAGATACAATTACTAAAATAGTCAATATACACGTCTCAAATAAAAAAAGACTGGATAAATGCAGAAGAAGAAAAAAAGGGCAACTCTAACTATGAGAGCTCACCCCACTTCTAAACACTAAACATCACGATCATCATGTCAGTAGCAACCACTAGTACTCGAATATGCACACAAAAAGGTATAGAAGTATAGTATGAGTATCAAAGACACGAATACTCAGTAGGCATCATCAGTAGACTGACCTAAATCATAATATAAGTATAATAAGTATGCAAGATAAATAAGCTAAGTCAAGGTAAAATGGCAAACATGGAATAGAGCTTCAATACTGTAAACAAATAATCAAAATAGATATAATATGGAAGAAAGCATAATTGATACTACAAGACTGGCCCCCAAAAACAAGTAAGTACAGAAAAGTAAATAACCCAACATAGTCCTCCATAAGCTTAGAGGGTACAATCAAGAAGGTAAATAACCAAAATTTTATTAATTAACCATAACTCAAGTCGTAACCGTGAATTTGTCCATGCCATTACATACCAAAAATGAAATCTTAACACCGGACTTGAACCACGACTCAATATCATCATAATCATTATTTGCCAAATTTGAATTGGAACTCAATATTAAATTACCAAACTTTAACTGAAACCCATATCAACTCCCAAAGTACCAAATTAGAATAAACATCAAGAATTTAGTCTATTCAAACTCTACAATATGCAATTTAAAGATATAATACACCCATTAAGTCTACAAAGAGATAATAAGAGTTGTGGCTTTAGGTGAGTCAGATGGACCCACTTTTAATTATTGAAATCTGTTCTAAGGCAAATTCTACCTCGGACTAACCTAAGGTATCTAAATTCACTTCTAGATGTTAAATAAGCCATAATTAGCCCTAGTATAGCAATTTTATCTAAACATGATTAACTAAGTCAATTACACCTAATTTATGATTCCATAAAGTCTAAACAATCAAAATAATACTAATTAAACTAATTACACCACTAGGACTTGATTCCCACTCCTTATATAGCATAATATCATAAGTATATTACTAACTAGCTTAATCTATGAGGAAGGTAAACCTAACCTACTTAGACTTCAAAGAAAAGCCAGGAGAATCCACTAAATCATCAATTTTTTTCTTTAGAGAAGCTTCCATAAGGTGTCTCTACTCATTAAAACAAGAACAACAATACCAATATTATATTTTTGTACTCTGGATCCAAAATTACATAAACAAAAATTCCATATAGGTCCCATTTATGGAATCACACCTTTGAAATTGACAACACATCTCTCTATGCTCAAGGAACATTTACCCTCAAGAATGGGTAAATTCCAACCTCAAATGGTGCTACAATCAACCCACTAATATTCTAAAGATTTTGGGAAAATTATGAGAAATTAACCATGGAATTGATGGAAACTTACCAGTAATTCAAAGAAGAAATAATTAATCCAAGCTCACAAGCACCCCTAAATCACCTACTAATGTCCCTCCCAAGTTTCCACATATTTTAGGGTTTTTACTCTTGAACTTGTGTGCAAATAGGAGAAAATTTGGGCAATTAGAGCATTTAAAGGATGTTTGGGTGTCTCTTAAGAGGACACTAGGCTAATTAAATGGCCACCATTTTTTTGGCCAAGTGACGCTTTAGAGACATCTCTCACCTACACGCCTGCTTTTTAATGTTTCTTAAGTGGTCTCTTGACGCTTAAGTAGCCATCTCTTAAGTAGTAAGGGCTTCTCTTAAGAGGCCCTCAGCTAGTCCAGCATGGTATCTTAAGTGACCAGTTGGCCGCTTAAGTGGCCCTCCTATTAAGCGACCAAAAGGGCGCTTAAGCAATGCACTAGTTGAGTGAACTAGCTGGAGACTTGGAATTATTCTAAGTCTCTACCGACCCCTCTAGATTTATTTGTAATCTCGTATATACAAATAAACTATACTATCCTACTAAATTCAATATTCTAGATTCAATGGCGAAGTCTAAATTTCCATCCAAGGTTGTTCAATAAAAAGTGGTCCCACAGCCAGGTGTTATTTTTCTAAAGTTTTGGTCAACAGCCAGAATGAGTTTAGAAGACTTGGGACCCAAACCAATGGTCTATCTAGCCTAAAAATAATGTTATAGAGCTGTTGGAACTATCAAAATTGGCATATGAGGCTATTTGACTGAAGTTTTTTCCGATAGCCAATTCTAATAGTGAAGACTTCAAAATAGAAAATTGACTCTAAAAATTAAACGAACTGCTTGATAACTGAATTGTTAGCTTCAACAAGTCATAAGTGACTTAGGGCAACTATAGAAAAGCTTTAAATGTCCAAAATGAGCATAAATATTGAAAATACGCTAGAGGGTTATTATACTTGAGGCGTAATACTTGGGTAAATCTTATCTTCTTTGACATAATGGCCTTGTTATAATTGTAGAGTGGTACTGGTTGTGTATCTCATTTTTGCGCCACATGCACTTTATGTTATTGATATTATTATTGATTGTTTTAACTTTGATAAATCCTTACTTGAGAGATAGCTAGATTAGCGTTATCTAGTTAGTATCCCTTTTCTTATAATTTTTATTTTTTGGCTTAGACGACTAACTTGGTTGTTTGGTTTTCATTTCTATTAGTGAGGCAGGGGTGGTTGTTCAGTGGATTATAACAGTGAAGGTAGGTCCCTTCCATGGATTAGTTGTGATTTTAGCATTATTTATCCTTTTTTATATCCCACTCCTAATATTGATAAGTTTGAGGTTTGTTCTTCTAATTTGTCTAGTTCATCACTAATTAGTAGTCTTGATCTTAATACTGGTGTTGATTTGGGTGCACTATTTTTTCTGTAATGTGGCTCATGGTTTAGTTAAGGTAGGCTTAACTGAGGAATTTAGAAATTTCCCATTTGGTATTTGTTTGGACTAATGTAACTTTGTGTAATTCTTCTCCTTGGTGATATGTGCTTACGTATTAGTAGTTAATAACTAAAGTGGATGTCTTTTGAGCGTGAGTATTCGTTGCCATAGATTGAGTATTGATTTTACCAAATGTAGGCTAAGATCATATTTTTTTGAGTTGCTTGAGATTTATCTACCATTTGTACCCTTTGTAGCCCTACTGAATTTTTGGTTATGCTTTAATGTATTATGCCCTCAGCTAATGTGGATTTAATTACTCACATCCCTAATCTATGGTTTTTATCTATTGTGATTACATTCTTTAGAAATATTTTAGTTTTAACCCTTGCAGAACCGTTGGATATATTGGATAAATGCTTAGTCTCTGAAGGCGAGGTTGATTTAGGTATTTAACCTTAGTGAAGACTTGTTGACTCCAGTTATGCTTGTTGACTTTTTGAAAAACGGTTTGAAATTTGTGATAGTTTTTTAATATAGATGTTTACTCATCAATAAGATCAGTTTGGATAGTTGAGATTGAGTAGTCCATCTTTGGTGTTGAAATTATAGCTATGGATTACGTAACTCGATTTCATCCCCATTTCAAGATTTGTTTTAGTTGAGCATCCGTTGACAGGCTGATTAAGCCTACTCATTACCTATTGGTTTAGTTTATTTAGACCAAGTAAATTATGCTTGATAGATATTTTAAGGATGGTCCATTGGCATATGGTGGTTGTTCTACTACTTCTGACTTTGGATATTAATTTTTGTGAGAATAAGTGTACTCAAGTTGGGTTTATTATGGTTTCACCTACAGTCAGTAGGGCATTCTGGAGTGGATCATTCAATTTTAAGAGATTGTGCTTCGATCTCATATAAGTATTGAGGGTCATCCATACCAGTTAGTAGTTTTAGCAAAGATCGCAAACATTGATCACCCTTATTTGAGTATTTAGAAAGAACCTTATGGGCTTTATTCTTATGCTAGTTCCTATGGATTTTTATAGGTTAGGTTTAAATTTTGAGGTTAATATGATGTGATTACATGGATAAAACTCGAATAATGCTGAAGAGCTTCTATGTAGCTCAGAGTGGACAACAGGTTTGGAAAGACAAGAAAATGCTAGATTTGAAGTTTGGAGCTGGTTGTATAATTTATGCCTTGAGTTGTCTTTAGTCTGGTTGAGTATCCACTTGGTTGTGTTATATTGGTGTGATATCAGTATGTTGTGGATTGGGTTTGGTGATTCAATCATGTTTTATTTAGGTGGAGACTAGTTGGATGTTGAGGGTGAGTTTGTAGTTATTTAGAAAGTGAAGTAAGAAAGTGAATAAAAAAGGCATACCTTTAGTGAAATCCCTTGGAAGCATTGGTTGGCCCTAGAGGTTATCTGGGTAGGCTTGCACAGGGTATGAGGGCCCTGTACCTGGTCCTCTTGAGCTTTTGGACTCTTTCCATCCATTAACTTTTGAGGATGAAAGTCTTAAATAGTGGATATTGTAATGATTTTTCAAGTTATTTCTTGATTTATGCTTGTCTTTGGCATTTTGTGCCTTTCTTTAGTGGCTATAGGTCATTTGTGACCTACTGGGATAGTTAGTTTGGTTCCCAAATAGTTTATTTGGGTTTTCATCTTGTTTTTTGATTTTTGTGCTTTTGAAGTTAAGAAATTGGTCTCAGACTAATACTTCTAGTAAACGACCTCAAATAAAAATTTTGATAGATTTGTTAGCTCTAGAACATAGATTTTAGGCTAAGGGGACCTTTGGTTGGGGTTTAAGGCTTCAAAACTCATTTTGGGCTACTAGGTAGATTTTGGTAATAATGAATAATGGGTGTCGGACCCATATTTTATCAAAATAACCTCGGAGAGAAACTTTAATGGTTTTGTTGAGTGGAATATCTAATTTGGTATAGTATCATTATTTGTGCACATGAGGTTTTGAATGAATCTTGAACACTCAATCGGAGTCTGTTAGGACTTGGGTTTTTGCTGGTAAAATAGCATCTAGTGCAGGCCACCCTTTCTCTTCACACTCTTGAGGAGAAGTCTGCATTCACAAAAGGTCAAGTCCTTGACCATTGTGTTCATTATCCTTCTCTTATATTTGTGATGAAGGGTTGATCCGATTTGGTCTAATCTATTCTTTGCATTCCCAACCCATGGTGTCATGTTTGCAATTACCCATCTCGCTAGCCTTTGAGTTTTCAGATCCTTGCCCGTATTTGTGAATAACAACTTTTTTTTAACATATTGCGAATTTGGACCCTCATAAATGAGAATGGCAATTCCCTGGCAGTATATTAGGCCCTCTCCCCTATTTATCTTTACTTTTAACCCTTTTCCATCATTGTAAGAGCTTGGAGTATGGAAAATTATGTGAAATCATCTACTGAGGCTATGGTAAGTGAATTTAACACTTCTTGATCATTTTTCATTGTTTTTCCCATTAAATTTTGCCCTTTTCCTTGTAAATCCTATAAATTATTTTTTGAATTTCTTAACTTGTGGGTTGATTTGAGCCTTGATTCGAGTTCCCATTGTGCTCAAATTTTGAGCATGCATTCCTTATCATTTGAGAGACCTCGTGACTAATTCACTATTGGAATTTTAATTATGGTCCCCATGGATTTATTTTTAACCCAATTTTTGGCCCAAACTTTTATATTACAATATGGGTTTCATTTTACTTGTTTTAATGTATAGATTTTAATTTGATAGTCATAGATCATGGAATGAAGATAAGTAGTTTGTGGATGGTTTGAGACTGTGGTTCGAACTGAGGTAGGCTGTGTTCTACTTTTCTCTGTGTGATTTTGTATTGTATAAAATGCATGCTAGATAAGGGTTATATGATAGATTTAAGGCTATCTTTTGAGTTATAATAATGTTATCCTGGTATAGTGTACATTATTGGGCTTGAGGTCATAGTTACAAGACCAGCCGAACACCAAGTTAATACTCTATCATTTGAAAGGAGATGGTTCTAGTTTATAGATGCTTACAATTGTATTGTTTGGATATCGGTGATGGCATGCATACATTTAGATGTATTTATGCTTATTAGTGGCATGATTTCAACTAAAACCTTGGTTTCACTACTGTTTTCTAAGAAGGAATTTGTTCTTACTTTTTAACTTTAAAACTGACGAAAGTTGTACCACCTTCATTAATGACTTATGAGCTTTAAAACTAAACTTATGTTGTGCCCAAGTGCACACACAAGTGTATAAGATCCCACCAAGTAGTAAAGTGGCCTTTTACAAGCCAAGTATCAATCCCACAGGGACTTGTATTAATAACTATCTAATTCAAGTTTAACAGTTAAGATTAAATTGGTGCAAAGGTAAGCAAAAGAATTGGAAGTTTAAAACTGAAGTAACTAAACAATGTTGTATATTAAAGGTCTTAGACAGTCAATGGGGAGAAAACCAGGGTTAAGTATCTGCGAACAATCATACTATGCTATTGAACTTCATTTGTTATGTTACTTATCTTGGTTGTTAATTCACGAGGTTGATATTATTACTATGGTCTTCTGAGCCTCTAATCACCTATCTAGCTTATCCCTACAACTACATCGTTGAGCGGAGATGTGGAAACTAAGTTAAATGCATTTATATTTCATCCCGTAACTAAACCAAATAGATCACTTAGGTATATTCCTATCCTAAATGTAAATTATAACTTCATTCAGTAGAAGATTACAATCCTATTCTATTTACCCCACGTTCTATCCTTTTGTTCCTCCTTCTAGGATCATAAGATGAAAATAGATGTATTCTAAGGGTAGTTTATCCTTACAATAATAAAAAAAAATTAAAAAATAACCAAATATGATAAATAATCAAAACCAAGTCGATTCATAACAAGAGTAATCATGTTCTTGGCCTTAACCCCGAAAAGGGTGTTTAGCTGCTCATGGACATAATCATAATTGCAATGATAGAATACATGTTAAAATCCATAAACAAACAGAATTAATTGATAAAAACCCCTAATTGAAGTGTTATCCAGCCTCCCTCAAATTTTCAAGGTCATTCGGGGTGTGTAACATAATCTTTAAAGGTCCTATTTATAGGAGGACACAAGTTGCCGATTTGAACTTAGGTTCGTGCAATGCCCCTTATCATGGTGCCTAGGGTACATAGCGCATCTTTATCATGGTGACACATTGGAATTTGTCATTTAGGATGCCTCTAATCAAAATACCCTGGGTTTTGACCCTTAGAAAATTTCTTTAATTTTGGCTTCTGGACATCATATGACTTGGGGTACTAGTCGTATAATGTGGTATGGTTTGGAGGGACATGGTTAAATAGTGATCGATGTGGGTCAGATGGGTTAAGTACAAGGTACGGTTAGAATAATTAAGTCATATGATAGGGTATGGACCAAGTGACCTAATCGTTGTTCAGTGTTCGGTGGGGTTGGGTGGTTGAGTTTCTATGATGGGTATGACTAGGTAGGTATGAGTCGTATGGTTGGCGACGGGTCATTATTTTGGGTTTTCCTTCACTTAATCTAAAATTTAGTAACTTAACTTGGATTTAAGTACGAGTGGCTCACCATGAGTCGTGAGGATAGGGTAATGAGTTGTATAGCCCAACTCCTATATTGGACAGTGTTCAACCCTTATGATTCTGTTATGGGTATGTGTTAAGGGTACCACTCGTACCCTAGGGTACGATTGGTATGGGTCGTTGTACCATCTTGTGGAAATTTTAAGCAGTTTAAGTTGGAGGTAGTCTAGAAATTTCTCCCCTTAACCTATTACCATGGCTTATAATACCCTTGGGACATTATTTAACCTATTTACAATCACTCAAACTCTCTAAAACACTCTTAAATTCTCTCAAGTCTCTTGGGTCAAGAAAGGCGAGGGTTTTATCAATAGGATCAATTTGGGGCTTACAAGGGTGATTTCTCTTCGTCATCTTCATAATCTAAGTCATGTTAATCCTCTCTCATTTTTAGTTCCAACTAAAGGCATATTTCATGAATTATTTTCATGGCATAAATGTTGTATGGTTTTGGGTTTTCAAATACATGTTGTGGGTTTTGGTTACAATGGTTGGTTATGGTTTTCCCATGTCTTTTATTTAGGGTTTTCATATTATTATGGAGGTTTGAACATTTGGTTGTATGGGAATGGTTAATTGATACATGGTTTTGGCTTTGTAAATATTATGCCCCCAACTTGTTTGATAAAATGCTTAAAAGAATGTTTTTGATTAAATTATTGGACTTTCATTGAACTATGCATGGTAAACTTGGTAACGGATCCCTAAATGGTATAAATGGTTTAAATGGATTAGAATGGTTAAATGGTAAGGTCTTGGTGGTTATGGTTAGTCTAATTGAAATCCTTGTGGAGTACAAAGGAATCCCCTAAGCAAACATAATAATGATTACTTGTGGGGTGCATGGGATTCCCCCAAGTTAACTTAATAATGTAATCTATGGGTACATGTGAGTCCCTTTTTCTTAAGAGGGATGCCTAAGGTCATTGTTTACAATCTATAGTTGGTATGAAGACACCACTACTTATAGCCTTGGTTAATAATAAATAGAATGATGGTTTTGTTGTGTGTAATAGTTTTAATTAGGATATAATAGCGGGGTGTGATAGCTAACCGTGAAGGTGTGTATCCAATAGACATACTAGAAACTCATGTTTGCTAACATGAGGATTAGTCATGGCCACTATATCTGATACTTACAAGGTACACGAGAATCCCTTAAGTACACTTGTACATATGTATCCTAGAGAATGAAGGGTGCTTGGGAATCCCGTACTCCTATGGTATCTCCGGTTCATGTGTCTACACGCATGAAGGCCCATCAGGGGGTTACGCTAGACCCATATAGCCTGTGGGTGATTCTAGGACAGTGAGCAACGGTTAAGCTACACATACCTAGGTTAATGGGTTTAGAGGCATGCTAAACTCGGTTCCCTTTCCTAGCATGGTTATATATGCGTATGTATGGTTGTGAATGCATATGGTTGGTTTACTTATTTTTAAAGGTTGGCATTATTTTATCATTATCTTGGGTGTAAGCTAGCATTCACTCGTTAACCTATCTTTGGGCGGCTGTATCCCCAGCGATGCAGGAATCAGCCATTCTACTCCTCCTGCTAAGTGATTGAATTTGGGATCAGCTCGATTGGATTGAAGTAGTGAGATTTCATATTCTGAAAGGCTCCATTTTATATCATGGATGTTTTTACATACTTTTGTTACTTCATAGACATTGGTTTTGGCTATGGTTAGGGGCATCCAAATGTTATTTTACTTTCAGTTAGAGACTTTGTGGGACTACTATAGGTTGGTATGGGTGGTGTCGGCAGTGGTGTCAGCCTTGGCAATAGTATTGGTATTATGGATGATACCATTTAATTGTATTTACGATTGTTCCATCCTATTATGTTATGGAATCTTACTCAGTTATTGTTTTGGTTTTGGTATAGTTATTAGTTAGGTATTGGATGGTTGGACTTTCTTGGATTGGTCACGACTATGGACCTATCCCAGAGTCTAAAATTGTTCAAAACACTATCTTTTTATATGTTCGGAATTCATCCTGAATCAGGGTACGTATTTGGAGGTTGGGTTGGGTAACGGGGATGGTCCTTGGTCCTGGTTGGACTTTGGATGCCTATTACGACAAGGCCCCAATTTGGGTTGTGTCAAGTTGGTATCAGAGCTTTAGATTATAGTCAATTGGGAGTCCACAAAGCTGTGTTGAGTTGAGTCTCTTTTAAGGGTATGCAGCTTGTCACACTCATAAGAGAGGCTACAAGACATTTAGGAATGTTTCAGTTTCTTTGTGTTCTATTTTCAAGCTTTGAGTCTAAGTCCTAGAATCTTCTCTAAATTTTGTTTTTTCACCTTTTAGATCATGACTCGAAGATTTGATACGCACCAAAACTCTTTTATCCTAACTAGGGACAATGTTGATGGGACACGCTCTACTCATGAGATCCATACTCGATCTAAGGGTATAATCCCTAATTTCTTAGGAGTTCCACCAGTTCTTTCTAGTCCTCATTAGGTTTCTAAGGCAGATATGATAAATGCAAAGTTTTGTCAGTCGATCCATGTGATTGCTCTATTGGTAGCTTCTAAGGCCGAGTGTCGTGCATCTGGCATTACATATTCTAAGCACACAAGGTTGTCCAGTTTATCAGGTTGAATCCTCTAACTTTTACTGATGTTATGGTAGAGGAGGACCCTCAGTGTTTTCTGGATGAGATGGAAAATATCTTCAGGGTCATGCAGGCTACGAATATGGAAGGGGTGAATTTTGCTGCCTATCAGCTAAAAGTATGGCGTACCAATGGTAGCAGGAATGGGATCAAGCAAGGGGTAAGGTTGAAGAGTCATCTTTGTGGGAGACTTTCACTAATTCTTTGTTGGATCGCTTTTTTCCGCAGGAGTTAAGGGGATCAAAAGCAGAGGAATTTGTTAATCTGAAATAGGGGAAGATGTCGGTCAAGGAGTATGCCTTAAAATTTCACCAGTTGTCTAGGTATGCTCCGAAAATAGTGTTGGATATGAAGGCCAGGATGAGAAAGTTTGCTTTTGGACTGTTTCATGAATTGATCCTTGAAATCAAGACTGGATTGCTGATCAAGGAAGTGATATCTCTAGGTTTGTTGTTCATATGCAACAAGTGGAGGAGAAAAAGAGAAAGCAGACTGAGGTAGGTGAAATGCAGGGTAAGAAGTTTAGATTCTCTGAGTAGGGTGGTGGTCAACAACAAGGTGGTCTAGATGGTGGTAAATGGCCAAAGAAGAAGTGGGAGAGTTTTGGTTCTTTCTCCATAGCTAGTACTCCCTACCCGAAGCAGTTGGTAGATAGCCGTCAATAGGGTGGTGATAACTTCAGGGCACAGGGTGCCTAATCTCAAGCTAGTGGGGCATAGTCGGCGTCATTATGTCCTCTTTATAGGTTCTGTGGTTGGTTACATTGGGGCTTCTATGATGAGGGGAGGGTCAAGTGTTTCAAATGTGGTTAGCCATTCCATATACTTAGAAATTATCTGGTTGGTAAGGTTTCTTCGGGGGAAAACAAGGTTCTGGTTGCCTTTTCATTTGCTCCTGCACCCAGGGGTGTTGCTTCTATATCTGTTTCTACTTTTGGTACCGGTACATGATGAGATAGGTTATATGCTCTCGTATCCCGACAGGAGTCTGAGGCATCGCTTGATGTCGTGACTGGTACATTACAACTTTTTTCTCGTGACGTATATTGTTTACTTGATCTGAGGTCCATTCTTTCTTATGTGACCCTATTTGTAGCTGTGTATTTTTGTTTTAATCTCGTGGTAATTTCAAATCATTTTTCTATTTCTACCTCGGTAGGTGACTCAATGATTGCTACAAGAGTCTATAGGGAGTGTGGTATCTGTTGGTAGTAAGGAGACATTGGTGGATTTATTTTAATTAGATATGGTGGATTTTGATATCATTCTGGAGTTGGATTGGTTACACTCGTGCCACACATCCTTAGATTGTCGGACCCGTAAGGTTGCCTTTAAGTTCCCTGGTGAACCGATTATTGAATGGGAAGGTGGTTGGTTCCTTTACTCCTAAGGGGAGGTTTATATCATATCTTAGATCTCGGAGGTTAATCTCTAAAAGGTGTCTCTATCATTTGGTTCGGGTTAAAGAGTCTAACTCGGAAAACCTTCTTTGCATTCCATTACTAGAAATTACCCCTATTGTAATGAACTTTTTGGCAACGATTCCAAAAGCATTGCTATACATGGTCTATTGCAACCATTGCAAAAAAAATTGTTCAAGTAGTTCTATAACCGTTGCTATTGATGGATAACCATTGCAATAGGGTGTCCTATAGCAATGGTTAGTTGAACCGTTGCCATAAAGTCACCTATGGCAACACTTAATTGGAAAAAATAAGCTATTGCATTGGTTTTCATTTTTTCCCTCCTTAATTCTTTAGAAAATCCATCAAAAATTTTAAAAATATATAACAAAAATTAAAATAGTATATAAAAAAATGTTTCACTCTCAAAGTCTCAAGTCGACATCCAGTATTACTCTCACTCTCACTCTCACTCTCAACCCACTGCCGACTCCGACTACCGCTGAGTATCTCTCCAATCCGAGTTACAATAGCCCGATTTATGGAAGTCACTACCAAAGCATAAAGCCTGACTATCGTTGTGCTGATTAGTTCAGCTTTCGTTGTGTTGATTTACAATAGCCGGTGTTGATTAGTAATCTTGTGCCCTGAATTCTTGCAGCTATCTTGTACAGTAGCCTGTGTTGATTTACAATAGCTGGTAATTTTTATTTCATTTCAACTCTCAAATTTACACTTCGATTGCACTTCAATTTCCAATTAAATTTGGGATTTTCTTCTTTAATTTGGTGATTTTAAGGATAATTTTGACCTAATTTTTTGAGTTTCTATTTTGGGGGGTTTTTCTCCTTCACTTTGATTGCTGACCTAATATTTGGGGATGGATTTAAATTTTGACATTCACTAATATTTGGATGCGAAAGCCTTAGGGTTTTGATTTAACTGATGTTGCATTGTTTAATTTTTGGCAGCTTCTCTATCAAGTGATGGTGGAATTGGAGGTGGAAGATTGTATGTACCTATTCTTACTATAATTGCTAGTGTAGACCTCAAAACAGCTTCAAGTTTTTCTGCATTTATGGTCACGGGTGGCTCTATTGGAAATGTTGTTTGTAACATATGCGTTACAAGTCCCAAAAATGGTGGCAAGATTTTGATTGATTTTGATATAGCATTTCTCTCGAAGCCACGCATGTTGTTGGGTGTGAGTATTGGTGTTATATGCACTAAGGTCCTGCCAGAATGGCTTATCACTATACTGTTTGCTGTGTTTCTTGTTTTTTGCACTTTTAGGACATGTAAATTAGGGTTCTTTTATTGGAAATTGGAATCAGAATTGGAAAATAAGAATCAAGAATTGGAAAATGGGTTGATGAAAAATTAAAGTTGTGATGAAACTGAGCCTTTGTTGGAGAAGTAAACAAAGGAAGGAAGAACCAGCAGTATTCCATGGATGAAAATGGGGATGTTGGGGATGTTCTGGTTTTGTTTATTTTTCCTCTTATCTTCTTTATGGAAATCAATATGGACAACTATGTCTACCTCTTTTTATCTTGTCTTGTCTTCAATTCTTTTGGTGTGTACACGTATCTTTTTCATTTGTCTTGAATTTTCCTTTTTTAGACACTTACATGTCATAACTTGGTCTTATATATGATTAAAGTCCATGGAAGTAATCTATTTTACTTCAGGTTCTCAAGTATTTTGACGTTTTAAGTCCTTTTGTTTGTTCCCTTTTGAGGCTAAGTTATTTCTCATCTTCTTTTTGGAGCGCTGCTGATTTCTCTTTTTTTTTTTTTTTTTTTCTTGTACTACTCTCCTGGTAGCATCATCATTCTGTTACAATCTGTTGTTTCTTGTGCTTCGACTATGTATTATTTTCTTATAGTACTACTATCTGTTGATTCTTGTACTTCCATGACTATCTTTTTTCTTAAGTCGGGGGTCTATCTGAAACCACCTCTCTACCTCTGCGATAGGGGTAAGGTTTGTGGACACTCTATCCTTCCCAGACCCTATTTTGCGTGTATGTTGTTTTTGTACTCTTGGTAGCATCAGAAACATAACTTCAGCTCCTGTCTTCTTTCAGTAATGTGAGATTTTCTGTCATCCTACCTTGCTGTTAAAAGTTATCTATTAGATAACCTTAATGCGCCCCCAAAAAGAATAACATATTTTGTGTTGAGACGATGAAACTACAGTCGAAAAAGTTGAGTAACCTTTTCAACCATCTTTTAACTACCTCATTTTTTCCTCACTGCAGAGATGAATAACACGTGCTTATTTTCTACTTGTAATACTTCCATCCAAATATGTAAGTGTGTGTTTATAAGCCAAGCTCCAATGCTTAAATTGTACTTTGAGCAGTTGGTGCTTAAACACTACTTAAATTCAGGTTAGCATACAGACTCTATTACCTTTCTGGCATAATAGTAGACTAAAAGATATTTATTGAGCGACACACTATCTTTCACTTTCTTCAATTCTGAAATAGGAAAGAAAGTGGGATCAGGTACTGTAGATTATAGGCTTGAGATATGTTATTGCCGAAGCATTTGCTGCTAGTTCCAACTGTTTTAAGAACACTAATGGCAAGAAGAGGAAAGAAATAGAACAAAAATGTGATGATGAGACCGAGAATTTTTGAAATGTTAGGTTACTTATTTGTAAAATTGTAACAGAAACTCCTCAAATCAATGTACAGGGCATCATTCCTATGGAGGCATGTGGAGTGGGACACTGGATCATTTCATCAGTTCAGTTTTCTTTGGCTATCATCTTTATATCATGGATCTTGTATAATAGAGAAAGTCAGCAGAACATGCCTTCCAAGAAACAGGTATATTTTGTAAGTTATAAGAGAGTAAGTTGTTTGCCTAACTTCTTGACTAAGAACTAACTAATGTGTTGTAGAATTATAGTAGTGTCTATTACGGAAGTTTTTTTGGATTATCCCTTGTTGTGTAGTTGTAGTTGTTTTTTGCTTGGTGGGTGAGTTGGGTTGCTATTAATTCTTGTGCTTGAATAATCGATATAATATATCATGCACATAATTTCTTTGGTTATTCAGTTAGTTATGTGGATTAGAAAGCTAATTTCAGTATAACTTCAGGAGTCTTGGTTTTTGTGTGGATTAGAAAGCTAGGAATTGTGGTATATGTGTGGTTGCAGTTCTGACGAAGAAATTCAAAGCCACATTTTACACTTCTCTCCTATTTGCAAGCTTGAAAGCCTTGAAATATAAACATATGCATGAGTTGATATTAGGATCAAAAAACACAAAACCACGTAATTGCTTAACATCTACGGTGTCATGAAAACCTAGCAACAAAAAAGGCAATGCAGCTTTTAATGAAACAAAATTCCAATACCAGTCTCTGATGATATGCCTGCTGGGGAGTAACAAGCATAGCAAAACCATTGATCAAGTAGTGGTAGCTGTAAAGTTTCAAATAATTTTCTCCTCTCAATACCTAGCTGATCAATGATATGATAGAAAATAGTAAAGGCATCCCACTTTCACAGAAATATAAAATAAGAAGACAGACGATAAGCAAACACACTAGTCTGTTAATGCAAGAAATACAAACTGATGTACTTAACAATATCTATCTTTCTGTCATTTTATTTTAAATATTAGAATCGCGACTATTTGATAGGACTGAATGAGGACTTCAGTTGTGGCAGACCGTGCTGGTATATACAGCTCATACCCTTTATTTGATCTTTCTCTAGATGGTAAATAATTCTTGATGTTCAGTTCTAGGTTGTTTCTTGATCTTACATGAAATTTTGCTGCCAAATATGAGTTTTTGGCTTGTAGAGATTTGGTTTTGTGGCTCGTGTTTTGAAAAAATATTACGGATGATTTGATTTATATAACATTTGCCATTGTGATTTTGACTATGTTTACACTAATATTGAACCAGAAAAAGAAAACAACACAGTATTGTGGACTTGTTTTAACATTATTTGCTGATAGAGTTGGGAACTTGGTACAGGAAAAACCAGTAGGTTAGAGACCAAACAATAGTGCTCCAATGAGTTGTGGTCTCAAATTTATGACAAACACTTAGCCACCTAAGTAACAATTCTTGATGTTATCTTGCAAACCAATTGTGAGTCTCTCGGAGGAACAAGGGCACTCCAAGGTATTTAAGTGGAAATTCACAGTTCATAGCCTAAAAGTTACAAGATAAGTTGTTTTGTTGTCTGATTCACCCCTCCAAAATACATTTGGCTTTTGAACAAGTTAGCTTTTAGTTAGTAACTCTAACAAGCTACTAATTATCAATAAGGACACCCAGAAAGTGTGAAAACATCTCTAGGTAAAGTTCTGATAAACAGAACAAAGTTTTCCCTCTTCTCGTGATCTTCTCCTTAGTGGGATAAATAGTGGATTATTGTGGCTCAACGAAGAGTTGTATGCAATGGTTCTCTTACTACAACTCACTGTTGTAGCTGCCTTTTGCTTTTCCATGATAAAGTGTTATGAGCCTCCTATAAATAGGATTGAGTATGCCTTATAGAAATAAAGAACATCTCTTTTTAATCACATACCTAAGAAATTTATTTAAAAAGTAATAAACACGACCGTCCTCTTTCCAGAAGGAGAAAAACCTTGCTCACTGGTTCAAATTGCATCAATGCTTTGTTTTGCTTTCCACATCTTATTTTAGTGAGTGTCCCTTCTGCAGCTTGAGTCTCTTAACTACTTTTCTCTGCTCCTGTTGCGACACTAGGGTACATCGTCACGGCTAAACTATGACCCATGCTTGGCGGATGCAGTTACTGAAATAAATATATTGGTTGTGGAAGGATACTTATTTGAACTTCCGATACAGTCTGAACAATTTCGAAAGTCTGCGAGAAATCCCACAAGAATGGAGCATTAGATCCATCACAACATCAGATGTGTCCTGCATTGAAATATATTCTGATGAGTACTAGTAAAACCTTATTTTCTATCTTGCTTCTGCATAATAAAGCTTAAAATGCCCCCACCCAATCTTTCCAAAGGGGGAAAAACTCCACTTTAATAAAGAAAAAGTAGAACAACAACATAACCATTGTAATATCACAAGTGGGGTACGAGGAGGATGGCTTGTATGCAGCCTCATCCCTACCTTGCAAAGGTAGATAGGCTATTTCCAATAGACCCTCAACAATAAAGCAAAAGTAGAAAGAAAGGGAGAAGCTTGGATAACTGTGTTAACTCACTCATCGGAGTTTGGTTACTCGATCTGTAATGAGAAGCACATGCAGATTCATGCTAGATCTTGAACAGGACTATATTGATTAGGTTAAAGTCTACCAGTGGCTAGCAGTCCATTAAAATCGTGAGGAAAACTTGAGTCAGGAAACCAAAATTTGTTGTTGTTTAGACTTGTATATAGTGAACTCGATTTGTTTCTTTTACTATGACAGAGTTATTTATCCTTATTATTTTCCACATCTTTTGTTCCAGGGAAATCATGGCAAAATATGCAGATATAGCATTTGCGAATAGCGAAAAAGCAAGAACATTCTATCATTTTTCATCAAAAGAATACCCCCTTTCTACTACAAGGTACCTTAGCCACTTTGTTCATTTGTTACTTGAGTTTGAAAACAAATTATCATAGATAATGGTTATCTGCACTGAGAGCTGAATGAATAGTAATTAGTGAGTATGCTGCTCTTTAATACACGATTGTTATGGTATTGTATGTTAAATAAGTTATGCCCTTTAGAAGTTTTTTGTGGAGTGAAGAGCTATGTTTTTTTCTTTTGCTTCCTTACTCGTTATGGTATTATACACAATCTCCCGACTTAACCTCTTTAAATATATTATCATTTAAGT
Source organism: Capsicum annuum (assembly GCF_002878395.1). Classification (NCBI taxonomy): domain Eukaryota; kingdom Viridiplantae; phylum Streptophyta; class Magnoliopsida; order Solanales; family Solanaceae; genus Capsicum; species Capsicum annuum. The sequence continues at coordinate 100,655,192 of NC_061115.1, read as the reverse complement.
GCTAATTAAGATTATTTGTCTCTTTTTATAGGTGTCCAAAATGAAGGAGATAAAGAAAGAAGTGATGAAGAAATTGACCTTACTTGAAGGAGATAATTGTCCAAAATGAAGGAGATGAAGAAAGAAGTGATGCTTTAATTAATATCGATCTTTTTGATTTTGAATTTCTTGAAATTTATCGCCACTAGAATTTGATACTATGTGGGAAAACTAATGATCATTTGACTTAAACATTTTGCTTTTGGGATTAGATTACTAGTTTGTTAATTTGAATTATATTAATGAAAGATTTTGTTGTGATGTTTGTATATATTATTTCAATTGGTATTTGAACTGTTAATGGTATTTAAAGTAGTTGGAATAGATGGAAACAATCGTTGCAATAGCTAATTATAGTGGTTGCAAAAGACCCAAAAATCGTTGCAATAGGTGTCAAAAAGTGTTGCAATAGGTAGTTAAAAATCATTGCAAAAGATCAATAAATGTTGCAGTAGATATCTAAAATTGTTGTAATAGGGTTATAGAAATGCTTTCCTGGCATTGCAATATGGTCTATTGCAACAGTTCTTAACCGTTGCTATAGACGATATAAAGCGTCACAATAGCCGTTGCTATAGACGATATAAAGCGTCACAATAGGAGGTTAGAAAAATTGTTCCAATAGGTCTATCTATTGTAACGGTTGTCCTAACCGTTGTAATAACCATTGCAATAGACCTATTGTAATGCTCACATATGAAATGCTTGCCTAAATATTGTGTTACATCTATTGCAACGGTTTCTTTATCTATCACAACAGTTTTTAAACCTTTGCCATAAGGGCTAATTTCTAATAGTGTTCGATTCTAATGGTGAATGAGTTTCCTAAGGTCTTTCCAGATGATATTCCTGATGTTCCTCTGGATAGGGAGATTAAGTTTGGGATTGATTTGGTTCTAGACACTCGTCCAATATCTATTCCTCCTTATAGAATGGCTCCGGTTGAGTTGAGGGAACTCAAGGAGCAACTCAAGGATCTCTTGGATAAGGGTTTCATCCATCCTAGTGTGTCTTGTGTAGTGCACCAGTGTTATTCATGCTTAAGAAGGATTGTTCCCTTCAGATGGGTATTGGCTATCGATAGTTGAATAAGGTGACGGTTAAGAACAAGTATCTCTTCCAATAATAAATGACTAGTTTTATCAGTTGCAAGGTGCCAAATTCTTTTCAAAGATATATATTCAATCTGGGTATCATCATCTTAAGATTAGGAAGGTGAATATCTCTAAGACGATAATTCGTAATTGGTGTGGGAACTTTGAGTTCTTGGTTATGTCATTTGGTTTGACCAATACCCCGACGGTATTCATAGATTTGATGAATAGGGTATTCCATTAGTTTCTCGATTTGTTTATCACTGTGTTCATTGATGAAATTTTGGTGTACTCTAAGAGTGAAGTGGATTATGCCAATCACCTCCGTGTGGTGTTGCAAACCTTGAAGGAGCAATAGTTGTATGCCAAATTCTCAAAATATGAATTCTTGTTGAACACTGTCACTTTTTTGGGTCATATTTTTTTCTAGTGAGGGGATCATAGTAGATCTATAAAAGGTGGCGGTGTTTAAGAAGTAGCCTAGACCCATGACTCCAACCGACATTTAACCCTTCGTGGGTTTGGCCAGGTACAATAGGAGGTTTGTAGAGAGTTTTTTTTACAATAGCTGCTCCATTGACTAAGTTGGCTCAAAAAAAGGTAAAGTTTTATTGGTCAGATTCTTGTGAGGGTAATTTGGAGAAGTTGAAGGATAAGCTAACTTCGGCTCTGGTTTTGACCTTGCCTGAAGGTAATGAGGGGTTTGCGGTTTATTGTGATGCGTCCTGGGTGAGACTTAAATGTGTTTTGATGCAGCATGATAAGGTGATTACCTATGCTTCTAAGCAGTTGAAGGTGCATGAGAGGAATTATCCAACTAATGATCTGGAATTATTAGCTTTGGTGTTTTTATTGAAAATCTGGCAGTACTTTTTGTATGGAGTACACGTGAACATATTCTCGGATCATAAGAGTCTGAAGTATGTGTTCACTCAGAAAGAGCTTAATCTCAAGCAGATGATATGACTTGAGCTTTTAAAGGATTATGACATGAGTCTTCACTACTATCCAGGTAAGGCTAATGTTGTTATTGATGCTCTTAGCAGGTTGTCCATGAGGAGTTTAGCTCATGTGGATAAGGAGAGATGGGAGTTGGTGAAGGATATTCACTACTTGGCAAATCTTGGAGTTTGCCTTTTGGACTCTGAGAATGGTGGTGTGTTGGTACATGAAGTGGTTTGGTCGTCTCTGGGTGCAGAGATCAAGGAGAAGCAAATGCTAGATCCTGTCTTGATGAAAATCAAGGGTGATGTAGGTGGGAAAAAGGTAATGGTATTTGAGATCAGTGGTGACGGTACCTTATGGTACCAAGGGAGGTTAAGTGTTCTTAACATCGATGATTTGTGAGAAAGGGTTTTTGATGAGGCACATGAATCGCACTACATTATTCATCTCGGTTCGACGAAAATATATCATGATCTCAGGGAGATGTATTGGTGGAATGGTATAAAGAAGGATGTGTCTTATTTTGTGGCCAAATGTTTGGTGTGTCAACAAGTGAAAGTTGAGCACATGAGGCCTGGAGGCTTATACCAGGAAATTGAAATACCTGAATGGAAATGGGAAGATGATCAACATGGATTTCGTTACTAGTCTTCCTTGGTCTCGAAACCAATTTGATTCGGTTTAGGTCATCATGGATAGGATGACAAAGTCAACTCACTTTTTGCCAGTGAGGACTAACTATTTGGATGAGTATTATGTGAGGTTGGATCTTCATGAGATCGTAAAGTTGTATGGGGTACCTATTTTGATCATCTCTGATCGTGGTATATAGTTGATATCTCACTTTTGGCGGTCATTTCCGAAGGGGTTGGGTACTAAGTTTAGTCTAAGTACTACTTTTCACCAACAGACGAATAGGCAAGCAAAAATGACTATTTAGACATTAGAAAATATGTTTCGTGCATGTGTGATTGATTATGGTGGTAATTGGGTTGAGCATCTACCTCTTGTAGAGTTCGCTTACAATAATAGCTATTATTTTAGCATTAGGATGGCCTCTTTTGAGGCATTATATGGTAGGAGGTATAGATCTCCTATTGGGTGGTTCAAGCTTGGTGAGGCGGATATGTTTGGCCCAAATATGGTTTATCAGGCTATGAAAAAGGTAAAGGTAATTTGGGATAGGCTTAAAGCTGCCCAAAGTTGCCAAAAGTCGTATGTGGATATAGGGCGTAGGGACTTGTAGTTAGAGTTTGGGGATAGGGTATTCCTAAAGGTATCTCCCATGAAAGAAGTAATGCAGTTCGGGAAGATGGGAAAGCTCAGTCCCCGATATATTAGTCCTTATATGTTTTTGAGAAGGGTTGGTAATGTTGCATATGAATTGGAGTTTCCTTCAAGTTTGAGCTCCATTCATCCGGTATTTCATGTCTCTATGTTGTGAAAGTGTATAGGTTATCCTTCAGCGCTGTTCCTTTGGAAGGATTGGGTATCTCAGATTCTCTATCTTATGAAGAGATCTAGATTGAGATTTTGGATCGACAAGTTCATCGATTGTGAATCAAGGATGTAGCTTCGGTTAAGGTTCTATGGAGAAACCACAATGTGGATGAAGCCACTTGGGAAACGAAAGAGGACATGAAGTCCAAGTAACCGCATTTGTTGTCTGCTTCGAATATTTATGCGGAAGGTATGTGTTCTAGATCACATCATTGCTTTCTAACTTGGTTAAAGGAAGGTTGGTTTCCTTGCGTCTTTGTTTTCTAACTTAGTTAAAGGTTGGAATGGTTATGTTGGGGTGTAATTTATGCTTGTACTACCTTGTCCGTTATTCAGGACGAATGATCCTAGTAGGGGAGACTGAAATACCAGGGGTTTAGACCCTTAGAAAATTTCTCTGATTTTGGCTCTTGGACATCATACGACTTGGGGTACTAGTCATATCATATGGTGCGGTTTGGTAGGTCATGGTCATAAGGTGACCAGTGTGGGTTGGATGGGTTCAGTCCAAGGTATGATTGAAACATACAAGTCGTATGATAGGGTATGGGTCAGGTGACCCAGTCGTATGTTGTCCAGTGATTGGTGGTGTTAGGTGGTTAAGTTTCTATAATGGGTACGAGTCGTATCATTGGTGATGGGTCATTAGTTTGGATTTTCCTTCACTTAATCTAAAATTTAGTTACTTAACTTGGATCTGAGTACGAGTAGCTCACCATAAGTTGTGAGGATAAGGTTTGAGTCGTATAGTACAAATCATATGTTGGACATTGTTCAACCCCACATGATTCTGTTATGTGGGTTAAGGGTACCACTCGTACCCTATGGTACGATTGGTATGGGGTGGTCGTATTATCCTGCGAAAAATCTAAGTAGTTTATGTTGGGGGTAATCTGGCATTTCCCCTCTTAACCTCTTAAGGCCCCACAACTTATAACACCCTTGGGGTATCATTTAACCTATTGTAATCACTCAAAACTCTCTAAAACACTCTCAAATTCTCTCACGGCTCTTAGGTTAACGAAGGCTAGGGCTTCATTAATAGGATCAATTGAGGGCTTACAAGGGTGATTTCTCTCTGTCATCTTTGTAATCTAAGGCATGTTACTCCTCTCTCATTGTTAGTTCCAATCAAAGGCATGTTTTATGAATTATTTTCATGGTAAAAATGTTGTATAGTTTTGGGTTTTCAAATACATGTTGGGGGTTTTGGTTACAATGGTTGGTTATGGTTTTTCCATGTCTTTTATTTATGGTTTTCATATTATTGTGGTGGTCTGAACATTTGGTTGCATGTGAATAGTTAATTGGTACATGATTTTGGCTTTGGAAACACTATGCCCCCAACTTGTTAGATAAAATGCCTATGAGAATGTTTTTGGTTAAATTGTTGGACTTTCATTGAACTTTGCATGGTATAACTTAGTAATGGAACCCTAAATGGCATAAATAGTTTAAATGGTTTGGATTGGTTAAATGGTAAGGTCTTGGTGGTTATGGTTGGTCAAATTTAAAGTCTTGTGGGGTACAAAGGAATCCCCCAATAAAACATAATAATGATTACTTGTGGGTTGTATGGGATTTCCCCAAGTCAACTTTATAATGTAATCTATTGGTACATAGGAATCCCTTCTTCTTAAAAAGGATGGCTAAGGACATTGCTTGTAAGCTATAGTCGGTATGATGATACCACTATTATAGCCTTGGTTAATAATAAATGGAATGGTCATTTGGTTATGTGGTAATGGTTTTAATTGGGCAATAATGGTGGGGTGTGATAGCTAACCATGAAGGTGTATGTCCAATGGACGGACACTGGAAACTCATATTTTCAAACATGAGGATTGGTCATGGCGATCATATATGTACTAAGGGGGTACACAAGAGTCCCCTAAGTACACTTGTACATATGTATCATGAAGAGTGATGGGTGCTCGAGAATCTTCTACTCCTATGGTATCTCTGGTTATGTGGCTACACACATCGGGGCTCATTCAAGGGGTTATACTTGGCCCATATAAACCGTTGGTGGTTCTAGGATAGTTAAGCTAGACATACCCAGGTTAATGATTTAAAGGTATGCTAAACCCGGTTCTCTTTCCCGTCATAGTTATATATATGTATGTATGGTTGTAAATGCATATGGTTGGTTTACTTAGTTTTAAAGGTTTGCATTATTTTATCCTTATCCTGAGTGCATGCTAGCGTTCACCCGTAACCCATCTTATGGAGGCTGTATCCCCATGCGATGTAGGAATCGACCATTCTACTCCTCCTGCTTAGTGATCAAATTTGGGATCAGCTCAGTTGAATTGAAGTGGTAAGCTTCCATATTCTGGAAGGCTCCATTTGATGTCATGGATGTTTTTATATACTTTTGTTATTTCAAAGACATTGATTTTGGCTAAGGTTTGGGGCATGTCCCAACCGAATATTGTTTTACTTTCGGTTAGAGGCTTTATTGGACTAATATGGGTTGGTATGGGCAATGTCGGCAGTGATGTTGGGCTTGGCATTGGCATTGGTATTATGGCTGATACCATTTGACTGTATTTATTATTGTTCCATCCTCTTATGTTATGAACTCATACTTGGTTATTTTTTAGGTTTTGGTATGGTTATTGGTTGGGTATTTTATGGTTGAACTTGCTTGAGTTGGTCACGGCATAGACCAATCCCAGAGTTTGGAATTTGTGAAAAATGCTATCTTGTTATATGTTTGGAATTCATCTGAGTCAAGGTACGTGTATGGAGGTTGGGTTGGGTAACGAAGGAGGTCCCCAGTCCTGGTTGGACTTGGGATGCCCATTATAACAAGGCCATGGCTTTGGTTGTGTCACCAATGGCATTGCACGGACCCTAACGCGGTGCCTAAGCTCCGTGGCACGCTAATGACTCCAAAATGTACCTTTTCTGTCAAATATTGTCCCGTGCTTTTGTCCATCCATTCCAAGCCTTGTGGTGATGTTTTTACTTGACTTACCGCTTGTTTATCATCATTATCAACTCACCAAGCATCCTATAGCATCAAACACAATGTATTAGAGCTCAAAATGATATACAATTCAAGACAATGAACTAGAATCTTAAGCTAAGAGTACTAGCTTTTGTCTTTTGATCTTAAACTTAGTGTTTTGTCTCTTGGCTTGTTTCAATTGAGCCTTAAACACTATATACAAGTTATTCCACACATGCTTACACAATAATACCTATAGAAACTCACTACACACTCTATAATCCATCGAGATCAACTATAACAACTCAAGCTCAAGCTAGTAACTCTAGTTTTCTCGTCTAAACTCTAAATGACCAAATTGATTCCAAACTTGTTTGAAACATACCTTAAACATTCTAATAAAGTTATTTAATAATTATATTCTCAATTATATCATAAACAACACATTAAGCACACTAAAAGTCCTCAAAACAAGGCTAACTAAGCTTCGATAACAACACAGAGGTGCCGAAATCCACCTCAAATCAACTTACTACTTTGGAAACTTAGACCGAGGTTGATTTTTATCCATTATTGATCTACTCTTTTACCACTATTTATTTAATTTAGTCGAGGGAGATCCAGATTCTTTCTACATTATTCTACAATTTTAGTCTCGAATTTAATATCTAACATTGAATTTAAGGTTATACTTAGTTAGCATTAATTTGTTCGAGCACCCGTTTATACACTTATTTCTCTTTGGTACTGGATGAAGTAGATCATTGTGATGGTTATTAAATTATGGTTCAGGACTAGGTATATATAGATATCTCGAGTCCCTTATGGATTTCTCTCTCTAGGGACTATGTGCTGAGAGAGGTTATATCCATAGGTTCTGCCTTGCGAGCCAGTGAGCTGAAAAAGGTGTATATACTTGGTACGATTTATCACTCAGTCGGTATGGTAGTATTGGTTTACGCTGCAATTGTTAGTTCATGTTCATTACATATCACCAGTATAAATTATTTGACGTCTATATCAATCGATATTATGGGGAGGGGGGTTGGATAGTATAGGTTATAATTGTTGTTTGCTAAGTGAATTTTTGTACCTTCTGGGCTTATGAGGGCTCCATTAGATTATTTTTTGTTCAGAATAGCTGGTTATCATTGTATAGTTCATGGCAGACTGATTATGGATTGGTACCGAGGTGATAGGTACGTTCCCTAGTTACTTTCCTCTTCACTTTGTTGAGATTTATTATTAGTAGACTACATTTTAATTGTCCCTATTTTGATTAGAGGCTAGGATTGTGCTAGATTTAGCTCCCTTGTCATTTATGATTAATGTGATATTAGACTAGTTCCCTCAGGGCAGTATTTTTATTTTTAGTTATATGTATAGCGCAGTTGTTTATTTATTCTTCTTTGACTACTCTTTATATATTATTTTCTTTTTTTCTACTATTATTGTATATTGTATATCTCTTTCTTCACCCTTCTATTATATATTGACAAATTATTTGTGATATCATGCTTTTGTCCCTTATTACTTGTACTAATAGTTATTCTTACCTCTTCATTGGTATTATCATGTTTCATTTCTTAAATAGTTGTCTGTAGTTTATGATCCTACGTTACATCTTATTTATACTTGCATTATCTTTGGAGCTCGGTCAGATGATACCTACGGTGTACCGCGTGTTTGGTATTCATACTACACTTTTCCACCCGGCGAATTATAGTACAAGTTCTTGCCACTAACCTGTGCATCATACAGAGCCGCTATGGATCGGATATTTGAAGTGAGCTCTTGATATCCAAAGTTGTTCCTGCTTTCCCTTAGTTATTGAACTGATCTTTGTTTTGCATTTTGAATATAATTTAGTATATATGTATTATACTTACCTTGTACTCTTGTTTTGGTAGAAGCTCTTGTATTGACTCCACCAGTTTTGGGGGGTTACTTCTCTATACTAATCTCTTTCTTGGATTCATTTTTTGCAACATTCTTCTTTTCTCTTGATAGTTCATTATTCATTATTCGGAATTATGGATGGCTTACATACTGGTGGGTTATGGTAGGTGCCATTATAACCTGAGAAATTAGATCATGAAAAATGAGTTCTCTTCATTACAGATAGAGCTATCAATATGGGCCTTGGAGTTTGACGGGCTAGGCCGGGTTAGCCCATCAACATGATAGGCCCAAAAATAGTAAACCCAGCCCGTCACATTGTGGATTGCGGGCCTCCATGTGCCAGCCCACTATTTAAAATCTATTATTTTTATAGTCTTAATTTAAATCACAATAAAATATTACATGAAGTTACTACTTGTTAATCAAGTCTCAAATTTATCAAAAAATCCTAATAATCTGTGAAATTAAATAACTTTTGACACCAAATTCAAACCAAATAGAGATGTTGAAAAACAAATAGAACAGTCAATGAGTAATAATATAACTAGCTAAGTAGCAATATTTACCTAATTTTGTTTTAATTGATCACAATAAAACACAAAGAAATGTCTATATTTAGTCCATTAAAAGTGAAAATGAACTCCTCAGAAAAAAAAGCTCCCATGGCACTTATGGCATATTCAACATCGTCATGTCATCTTCATCAAACATATTTGATTCCTTAAAAAATTTAATATTTTAATTATTTATATATTTTAAAAACATAATTAATATATTTTATAAACATAATTAATATTTAAATATGTATGATGATCCAAATAGACTTTGAGTTTGGGCTCTTTTTTTTGTTCTTTGTACTTTATTCTATTTTTAATTATTTTTTATTTGCTCCACGGGCCATCTCTACTCATATTTCTCAAGCCCCGTGGGCCAACGAGCTTATTTCGATCGGATAAAAAAGTCCTATTCTTAAATGGGTTGTAAAAATTATAGCTTAGTCCTATCAAATTACAGGTCGGGATAAGCCTGCCCAACTGGCCTAGCCTATATTAACGGCTCTAGTTATAGATATTGGGTTCAATAGGATGTGTGAATGGAAAATGAAGGAAATTCTTGGAAGAAAAGTGAGCACACTTAAAAGGAAAGTGTACTCACTAAAGGAAAGTACATTTTTTCCACATTGGTGGGGGAAAGAAACTTTATTGTGTTTTTAATAAGAAACACTCCTTCAAGTGTATAGCGAGGAAAGAACCAAGTAGTGCCTTGTGTTTTCATCATCGTTGCTCACTCAGCTTGGTTTAGGCTTCGAATTCAAATTTCAATTCGGATTCGAATTCAAATTTAGACTTGGAATATGATCGAACGATGAGATTAATTTTTTAGACAAAGTTTATTAACAAGTTGGGATGAGCCTGCATAACATGCCTAGCCCATATTTTTGGCTCTAGTTATAGATGTTGGGTTCAATAGGATGTGTGAATGGAAAATGGAGAAAATTCTTGGAAGGAAAGTGAGCACACTTAAAAGGAAAGTACACTCACTAAAGGAAAGTATACTTCTCCAGATTGGTGGAAGAAAGAAATGTTATTGTGTTTTTAATAGGAAACACTCCTTCAAGTGGATAGTGAGGCAAGAACCAAGAGGTACATCATGCCGTCGTCGTCGTCGCTTACTCGGCTTGGCTTTAGCTTCAGTTTTGGATTTGAATTCGAATTTGGATTTGGAAATTATCGATCGATGAGATTAAATTTTTAGACAGTTTTTTAAATGGTGAAATTTTTTAATCCAAAAATTCAACAAAAAATATTTTCTGCATGAACATGCATGTAGAAACACAGAAACGTAACTCAAACGGGATGAAACCCTTTGAGGAAATAACACACTGTTTCAAAAAAGGGGTGACTGTTTGGTCGGATGTGACTGTTCAGAAAAGACACATTGTTTTGGAATGGATAGACATGACAGTTCTGAAGTCATGCACCTTTCCATGAACCATTGCTTTCTTTCCGAAGGGGCACTTGATGGCCATAAATATCTGCACTTTTTCCTCAGGTAGTATGAAAAAAATTCATCATAGAAAAATATTGTTCTACTTCTAAAAACTCTTTGTGATCATCTGTCGCTGAGTGTTTTCGAAGAATCAGAAAGTTTGAGGTACCATTACATTTTGATTGTGAGCCATTTTATCCTAGAAGGAAAAATTCTGCAACATGGGGTACTTGAGGGGAATTAATTACTTAAGGACACTCCATAAAATTGAAGGACTTGGCTCTACTTCTACTTTATCTTGTTTCTTTAAAATAACATACTTCTTTGATAGTTCATCTTGAACTTGTATTTAAGGTGTTAAAACTTCATTGGTGTTCTTGAAATAATCTTGAACTTGTGTTGAAGAGTTTAGGTAAACATACCGATTATGTACCCGAACAACAACCTTAAGGAATTAATCTGTAATCTATATTGTTTGGTTTCTGGAGATTAAAGCTTTAGGCTTTCTACTCTGTTTGAACTTAACAAGTGATTTAAAAAAATAAAAATTTCATCACAAGTTAAAGGTCATTCAGTTAACGATTGAAAGACAAAAAAATTCATCATTAAGCTAGAAACAAGTGTTCTTTAAAGTTGCTACAAACTTGTAATTAGTATCTTGATATACTAAAGTAGACAGTCTTTTTGTGATAGAAAAGATGATTATTGATGGTCAACTAACAGATGGTGTGACAAGTGTGGCAGCAATAAATGTTGCTACAACCAGTTGCACAATTGCGCTACCTGCTATGGCCCTAGTGGAAAAGCTCAAAAAAAATTATGGAATAGATTTTAAGCGGTGGCAATAGAAGATGTTCTTTTATCTAAAAGCCTTGTGTATTCAATGATTTATATTTGAAGATACTCCTGAATTGCCCGAAGAAACTTCAAACAAGGAGCGTTTGTTGTAGTAGAGGCATGGAAATATTCCGATTTCCTATGTAGGAATTATATCCTAAGTGACCTCCAAGATGATTTATACAATATTTACAGTGGAATGAAGACATCAAAAGAATTATGGAATACACTAGAAAAGAAATATTTGACTGAGGATGCTGGAACTAAGAAGTTCTTTGTTGCAAGATTCTTTGAATACAAAATGATTACAATAAGACTGTCATATCTCAAGTACAGGAATTGCAAGTTATCATCCACGATCTCCTTACTGAAGGTGTGAATATAGTGAATACCTTATTTGGACATGTTAAAAATATTCTTAATGTTCACATGAACTTTATTGTAGGTTTGGTTGTGAACGAAGCGTTTCAAGTTGCTGCAATAATGGAGAAGTTGCCTCCTTTGTGGAAGGACTTCAAAAACTACATGAAACACAAATGAAAGGAGATGACATTTGAAGACCGCATTGTAAGGTTGCGCATGACGAAAGATAACAAAGCTGCAGAGAGAAGGTCGAAAGAAAATTCTGCAATGAGTGGAGGTAACATTGTAGAAGACGACCCCAATAACTTGAAGAAGTGGAAGAAAGCTGGACAACAAAGAAATAAACCTAAGAAGAAATTCAAGGGGAAGTGCTTTAATTATGGCAAGATTGGCCTCAAGTAAACAGATTGTCGTTCCCTAAAGAAAGGCAAAATGAAGGATCAAATGAATATGTCTGAATCCAAGAATGAAATGGATGATCTATGTACCATGCTTTATGAATGTAACTTGGTGGGAAATCCTCGATAATGGCGGATGGATTCTAGTGTCACCCGCCACATTTGTGTGGATAAAGAGTGGCTTGCTGCATTTTCTTTGACTCAAGGCAAAAAGAAGATCTATATGGCAAACTCCACAACTACAAAATTTGAAGGGATAGGAAAAGTCTGTTAGCCTCCTAAGTTTACGTTTTAATAGTGAAAAACTAACGACTGGATCTTTTTAGGATAAATAAAGTAAGATACTAGAAGATACTAATGATAAAAGAATAAAAGAAGCAATTAAAGAAGCCGGCTCCAGGAATAGAAGGACATCAAACAAGATCAGCGGCATCCAAGCAAATTAATCAAAATGAAAACAAATGGAAAGAGAATTTCAATCCTGAGAATCACAGCAAACCATATCAATCACAAAAATCTCAGTTCTAAGAATCACAGCAAATCAAGATCAATCAAAATAAAGAAAAGATCACGGACATATCTGATATAGACATGAGTAAAATTCATATATAGATATATTTGATATGGACATATCATACAGCTACATTCCTCAATTAAGGAATCAATTCAAATCCTTGATTGAGAAGAAATATCTTGGGTTTCCTTATGAAGAGTAGCAACCGAAGACTATAAAAAAAGATTCCTTATGAAAAGTAGCAGTCGAAGACTATAAAAGAAGAAGACTGAAGATGGACAAGGGTTATGCAACTTCAAGAAGAATATCAGAGTGTCTTAATCTTAGTCTTACGAAACTTTGTAACCTTTAGTTTACAATTGTTGTATAAAGAGTAGAATCGAGTCAACCTTGTAACATCAATTAAAGTTGTTTCACAAGATCTGAAGAACAAAATAAGTCTTAGGAACTTGTTTCCCATCATTGTACTTGAGCCCAACATTGAACGATCTAAGTAAACTTTGAAACCCAAGAGGACTGGAAGTAGGCACCAAATTGGTGTTCTGAACCAAAATAAATCTCTGTGTCTTTGCTTTAAATTTGTTTATTACTTAATTATTTTAAATCTAATCTATTTTGTGAAGTGTACTGATCTGCAGTTGAGTAGACTGTGAGGAGTCAGTAGTTAACTCATAAAAAATTTTCAATTCACCCCTCTCTTGAATTTCAATTGGTATCATAGTAGGTCTCACCAAAAGTGTTGCATAACTGTAAGTGAGCAAAGATCAAATGAAAAATTATCAAATTCCCGGTGCTCTTCTCCAGGAACATTCAAAATTTTCACCCGAGGTACTAAATAGAATATTCAAAATTTTCACCCGAGGTCGTTGCAATGAAAAGTGGATCCCACACCCACTTGTCATTTTTCTTAACTCTCGACTAATGGCTCGAAATGAGTCTGGGAGCATCAAACCTGAATCAAGGGACCACCTAACCTAAAATTGATATTTTTGAGGTTTTAGAACTATCAAAAATGGTATACAAGGTTGTCTGACTGAAGTTTTCATCCGGTTGCCAATTTGAACCAGCAAAGACTTCAAAATAGGTACTTGGCTCTAAAAACTAAACTAATTGCCCGATAACCAAACTGTTAGTTCCAACAAGTTATAAATGGCTTGGGGTAGCTATAGGAACGCTCTAAATGAAAAAAATAAGCAGAAGTATAGAAAATAACCTGACGGGTCATTACATTGAAGCTGGTCAAGCAAATCATCAATATGAGGCATAGGATATCTAATCTTCACTGTCACTTTATTAAGTCACCTGTAATCAATACACATATGCAATGAACCATCCTTCTTATTTATAAACAAGACAGAAGTTCCTCAAGGTGATACACTCTGTCTAATAAAACCCATACCAAAAGATCCTCAAGTTGAGAATTCTGCTTTTTCAGCTTGGCAAGAGCCATAGGTAAGGTGCCATAAAAATAGGTTGGGTGCCCAGCTCAAGATCCATAAAAAAATAAATATCATGCTCAGCAGGAAGATCGGGTATATCGGTAGGGAAAACACCAAAAAATTCACGAACTATATAAATAAATTCAAGCGATGAACTCTGCACACTAATATAAAAATATAAGCAAGATAAGACTCACAACCCCTCAAAATAAGTCTCTTAGCCCGAATATAATAAATAATCCCCATTGACTCACGGCTCTTGGATCTCTACCACATGATTGGGGGTATGTCGGGCATGGCTAATGTAACAGTCTTGGCAAAATAATTTAAGACTACATGATAAGTGGGATAATCAGTCCATGCCTAAATTCACATCAAACTCCACCATATCTAATACAACAAGATCAGATTGAGTATCAAACTCTCGAACCATCACGATATATGATCTAAAACTCAATATACTACTAAAGAATCACCCACGAGAGTGGATACACATAACTGCACACATAAAAAATCCCAATATAACTCTAATCATGGGGCATAATAAATAGATACATAATAATAAATAGATCAATGATAAAATAAAGCAAAATTTAACTGATGGCACACTGAAATCATACTTGTAATGACAACATTCAAAGACTGAACCTTGGTTCTAGAAAGTATGACATACAACTAACTATCCTCTCCAACTAGCTGGGCACCTGACTGATCTCCAGTCCTACCTGCATGAGGACCTCAATGAGAACCCTAAGAACCATGCCGACGTCTATGCACACCACCTTTAGCTAGGGCAGAACTACCCGAACTAGTGTAACACTCTAAGATGAAAGAACCATCTCTTCACGACTGGGGAACTCTCTCAAGAAATGGATAAAGGCCCCACAACCATAACCTGCCATAGGCACTGTATAAAATTAGAAGATCCAACTGACCCAGAATAACCACCATGGCTATAATACCCAAAAGATGAACCCCTCTGAGTCTAAACACTACTCTGTCTAGGATGATTACTTTAACTAGACTGGCCTCTATTTGTAATCTTAAGTGCAGCCTGAACGGGCCTACTAGACTGACCCTAATACTGATATGGATGACGTGAAGGGTACCTACCCTTAGAACCATTGCCTCTAAATCATGAGCCACTGTCACTCTTACTGAAATAACCCTGATATCGCAACCTCTTATCGCTACCCCTTAGTCCTCATAATATATCTCCTCTATAACTTGACCATGATCAAAAACCTCTATAAAAGGCCTACCTATAGCAACCAAACTTTGTGTAGACATGTAAGGAAAGAGTCTCAATAACAAAGCACTGAACTCTTTCATACTCGCTAGTTAGAATAGATGTAGCATGTCTAGCCAACTCATATAATTGAGACTCATACTCTATAATTTTCATAGATCCCTGTTCTAACCTCGAAAATTGATCCCTCATATAAACCCTAAAACTACAAGGCATATACTTCTCCAAAAAGACATCAAAGAATTGAGTCTATGTCAATGGAAGAGATCTAGTTGGCTTGGAATCAATATGAACTCTCCACAAATGTTGAGCTACTAAATACAACTAAAAATTAGTGTAATCTACACTATACGTTTCAACTAGGCCTAAATTATAAATCCTATCCTCACAATTAATCAAGAACTCATAAGCATCCTCGCCCAATGTACCAAAAAACCTAGGCGAAGCTAATATCAAAAAACTACCCAACATTTTATGCTCTTCAATAGATATAGCAGGTTAGGTAACCACCAGATAAGAAACTTTTGGCTAAGCACCCACCAGCATAGAAGGGATCTCAACTCTGGGAGTTGCAACTACAAGCTACGCTCCCACCTAGTACCCTTATAATCCATTGACTATGCACCATCATACTGTGCACCACCAACTAATACCAAGAGATTAACAAATGCATCCCTGAGCGTTGAATAAGAAATAAACCCTGGTAGAGCCTGGGCTTGTCCTTGGCCCACCACTAGCTGGGGTGGAAGAATCTCTAGTTCGAGAGAAGGAATAGGGTCTAGTGAAGTCCCTCTATCCTAGTCCTAGTTGGTGTTGAATCTCTAGCCTTTCCTAGACCTTTAGGTTGTCCACAAATAATATGTAACGGTAACACATGTCCTACCCATATGTGAAAGAGTGAAATTAAAGGAATCTTTAAAAACCAACTCAGAATCTTAGCATGAAATGAGTAAAAGAAGTAAAGAACTCCTAAGATTTTCCTATAGCCTCCAAAAGATAAGAAATAGAAGCCATTGTCCTGATATATAGGACTCTACTGGACACTTGATTTTGTATCAATAATACTAGTAAACTTAGCACTCTGATGCTAATTTGTCACAACCTAATTTATGAGTCATGATGTCCCTACTTTATCCAACTAGAAGGCAAGCCAAAACATAACCTAGAGCTGGAAGCAATGGGCTAATTTGGTGGAAAAGGCATAAAAGCCAGAAATTTGCAAGTAAATACTTACAATAGTAATTCAATTAATAATAATAGTTTAACATATAGATAAAACATCAATAACCATCCCACGAGATAGCAGTATCAAAATAAGAGCCACTAGCGAAAAAAGAGATACAATAACTATAATAGTCAATATACATAAGTCTCAAATAAATAAAGACTAGATAAATGTAGAAGAAGGAAAAAAGGGCAACTCTGACTATGAGAGCTCACCCTACCTTCGAACACTAAACATCACAATTATCATATCAGTGGTGACCACTAGTACTCAAATATGCACCCAGAAAGATATAAAAGTATAGTATGAGTACTAAAGACATGAATACTCAATAGGCATCTTCAGTAGACTAAGCTAAATCATAATATAAGTACAATAAATATGCAAGATAAATAAACTAAGTCAAGGTAAAATGGCAAACGTAGAATAGAGCTCCAATACTATAAATAATTAATAGATATAGCTATAAGATAGAAGAAAGCATAATTAATACCACAAGACTGGCCCCCAAAAGCCAGTAAGTGCAGAAAAGTAAATAACCCAACATAGTCCTCCATAAGCTTAGAGATTACAATCAAGAAAGTAAATAACTAGAATTTCATTAATCAACCATAAATCAAGTGGTAACAGTGAGTTTATCCATGCCATTACATACCATAAATGAACTCTC
Organism: Capsicum annuum; assembly: GCF_002878395.1. Classification (NCBI taxonomy): domain Eukaryota; kingdom Viridiplantae; phylum Streptophyta; class Magnoliopsida; order Solanales; family Solanaceae; genus Capsicum; species Capsicum annuum. The sequence continues at coordinate 100,638,072 of NC_061115.1, read as the reverse complement.
AATGTCAAACTTGAACTAGGACTAAATATCATCATCATCATCATTATTATTTACCAAATTTGAATTGAAACTCAATATTAAATTACCAAACTTAAACTGAAACTCATATCAACTCCCAAAGTACCAAATTACAATAAACACCAAGAATATAGTCTATTCAAACTCTACACTATGCAATTTAAAGATATAATACATCCATTAAGTCTACAAAGATAATAAGAGTCGTGGCCTAAGGTGAGTCAGAGGGGCCCATTTTTAATCATTGAAATTTGTTCTAAGGAAAATTCTACCTCAAACTAACCTAAGGTATCTAAATTCACTTCTAGATATTAAATAAGCCACAATTAGCCCTAGTTTAGTAATTTTACCTAAACATGATTAACTAAATCAATTACACCTAATTTACGATTCCACAAAGTCTAAACAATCCAAATAATACTATTTAAACCAATTACACCACCAAGACCTAATTCCCACTCCCAATCTAGCATAATATCTACTAACTAGCCCAATCTATGAGGAAGGTAAACCTAACCTACTTGGACTCCAAAGAAAAGCCAGACCAATCTGCTAAATCATCGATTTCCTTTTTGAGAAGCTTTCATAAGATGCCTCTACTCATCAAGACAAGAACAATGATACCAATATTATATTTTTGTACTTCGGATCCAAAATTATATAAAAAATCCCATATAGGGACCGCTTATAGATTCGCACCTTTGAAATCGACAACACATCTCTCTATGCTAAAGGAACATTTACCCTCAAGAACGGGTAAATTCCAAGCTCAAATGGTGCTAAAATCAACCCACTAATATTTTAGAGATTTTAGAAAAATTATGAGAGATTAACCATTGAATTGATGGAAACTTACTAGTAATTAGAAGAAGAAACAATTAATCTTAGCTTAAAAGCACCCCTAAATCACCTACTAATGTCTCTCCCAAGTTTCCATATATTTTAATTTTCCAATTGGAGTATTTAAAGGATGCCTAGGTGTCGCTTAATAGGACACTAGGCTAATTAAGCGGCCACTACTTTTTTGGCCAAGTGATACTTTAGAGACATCTCCCACCTGCACGCCTACTGCTTAAGAGGTCCTCTTGCCGCTTAAGTGGCCATCCCTTAAGCAGTGACGGCTTCTCTTAAGAGGCCCTCATCTGGGACAGCATGGTCTCTTAAGTGACCAGTTGGCCGCTTAAGTGGCCCTTCTTTTAAGCGACCCAAAGGGTTCTTAAGCGGGTGCACTAGTTGAGTGCACCAACTGGAGACAAAGAATTATTCTAATTCTCTACCGACCCCTCTTGATTCATTTGGAATCTCGTTATTGCAATGAACTATGCTAAATTACAAAATTTGATATTCTAGACACAATGACACAGTCTAAATTTCCATCCAAGGTTGTTTTAATAAAAAGTGGTCCCATACCTAGGTGTTATTTTTCTTAAGTTTTGGTCAATAACCAAAATGAGTTTGGAAGACTTAGGACCAAACCAATGGTTTATCTTTCCTAAAATTGATGATATGGAGTTGTTGGAACTATCAAAATTGGCATATGAGGCTATTTGACTGAAGTTTTTTCTCGATAGCCAATTCTAACAGTGAAGACTCCAAAATAGGAAATTGACTATAAAAAATAAATAAACTGCTTAATAACTGAATTGTCAGCTCCATCAAGTATTAAGTGACTTAGTAAAACTATAGAAAAGCTTTAAATGGCAAAAATAAGCATAAATATAGAAAATAAACTAGAGGGTCATTATGCTTGAGGCATAATACTTGGGTAAATCCTATCTCCTTTGACATAATGGCCTTCTTATGATTGTAGAGTAGTATTGGTTTTGTATTTTATTTTTGTTTCACATGCACTTTATGTTATTGATATTATTATTAATTTTTTATCTTTGATAGATCCTTACATTGATCTTGGTACTGGTGTTGAGTTGGGTACACTGTTCTTTCTGTAATATGGTTCATAGTTTAGTTAAGGCTGGCTTAACTGAGGAATTTAGAAATTTCCTATTTTGGTATTTGTTTTGACTAATGTAACTTTGTGGAATACTTCTTATTGGTGATATGTGCTTACATATTAGTAGTTAATAACCAAAGTGGATGTCTTTTGAGCGTGAGTATTCATTGCCATAGATTGAGTGTTAATTTAACCAAATGTATGCTAAGATCATATTTTTTTGAGTTGCTCGAGATTAGCTACCATTATAGCCCCTTACAGCCCTACTTAATTTTTGGTTATGCCTTGATGTATTATGCCCTCAGCGGATGTGGATTTAATTACTCACGTCCTTAGCCTATGGTTTTTATCTATTGTGATTACATTCTTTAACAATATTTTAGTTTCAGCCCTTGCATAACCATTGGATATATTGGATAAATACTTAGTATCTAAAGGTGAGGTTGATTTGGGTATTTGACCTTAGTGAAGACTTGTTGGCTCCAGTTTTACTTGTTAACTCTTTTGAATAACGACAAGAAATTTGTGATAGATTTTAGAATATAGATATTTACTCATCAACAAGATCAGTTTGGATAGTTGAGATTGAGTAGTTTATCTTTGGTGTTGAAATTATAGCAATAGATTATGGAACTCGATTTTATCTCTATTTCAAGATTTATTTTAGTTGAGCAACCATTGACAAGCTGACTAAGCCTACTCATTACCTACTGGTTCAGTTTTCTTTAGTCCAAGTAGATTATACTTTCTAGATGTTTGAAGGATGGTTCATTGGAACATGGTGGTTTTTATACAACTTCTAACTTTAGATATTAATTTTTGTTAGAATTTTCATTGTTACCTAAAAAAAAAAGTGTACTCGAGTTGGGTTTATTATGGTTTCACCCATAGTCAGTAGGGCATTCTAGAGTAGATTATTTAATTTTGTGATTTTATGATTCGAGCTCATATAAGTTTCGAGGGTCATCCATGCCAGTTAGTAGATTTGGTAGAGATCGCAGACATTGGTCACTACTATTTGAGTATTCAGAAAGAACCTTATGGGCTTTATTCTTATGCTAGTTCCTGTGGGATTTTGTAGGTTAGGTTTATTTTTTGAGGTTAATGTGATGTGATTACACGAACAAGACTTAGATGATTCCAAATAGCTTCTTTGTATCTTAGAGTAGACAACAGGTTTGGAAAGATAAGAAAATGTTAGATTTAGAGTTTGGAGCTGGTTGTATGATTCATGCCTTGAGTTGTCTTTAGTTTGGTTGAGTATCCACTTGGTTGTGTTATATTGGTGTGATGTCAGTATGTTGTGGATTGGGTTTATGTGATATAATCATGTTTTATTCTGTTGGAGGTCTGTTGGATGTTGAGGATGAGTTTGTAGTTATTTAGAAAGTGAAGTAAAGAAGTGAATGAAAAAAGGATACCTTTAGTGAAATCCCTTGGAGCATTGGTTGACCTTAGAGGTTATCTGGTTAGGCTTGCACAGGGCATAAGAGCCCTGTACCTTGTCCTCTCGAACTTTTGGACTCTTTCTAGCCATTAACTTTTTTGGTATGAAAGTCTTTTTAATAGTGGATATTGTGAAAAATTTTTAAGTTATTTTCTCAATTTATGCTTGTTTTGGGCATTTTGTATCTTTCTATTGTGGTTATAGGTCATTTGTGACGCTTCGGGACTGTTAGTTTGGTTCCCGAATAGTTTATTTGGGATTTAATCTTATTTTCCTATTTTTGAGCTTTTGAAGTTAAGAAATTGGTCTCAGACCAGAACTTCTAGTAAAAATGTCAAATAAAAATTCTAATAGATTTGTTAGCTCTAGAACATAAATTTTAGGCTAAGGAGACCTTTGATCTGGGTTTTAAGGCTTCAAAACTCATTTTAAGCTATTGGTCATTGGGTAGATTTCGGTAATAATGCAATAGCGGGTATCAGGCCCATATTTTATCAAAATGGCCTCGAATGGAAACTTCAACAGTTTTGTTGAGTTCGAAATATCTAATTTGGTATAGTATCATAGTTTGTTTGTGAATATGAGGTTTCTAATGAATCTCGAACACTCGATCGGAGTTTGTTAGGACTTGGGTTTTTGCTAGTTAATTAGCATCTAGTCCAGGCCACCCTTTCTCTTCACGCTATTGAGGAGAAGTATGCATTCATAAAAGGTCAAGTCCTTGACCATTGTGTTTACGATCCTTCTCTCGCATTCACAATGAAGGGTCGATCTAATTTGGTCCAATCTATTCTTTGCATTCCCAACCCATGGTGTCATGTTCGCAATTACCTATCTCGCTAGCCTTTGAGTTTTCAGATCCTTGCTTGCGTTTATGAATAACAACTTTTTTGTTTATGACCCTCACGAATAGGAAGGGCATTCCCTGGCAGTATAGTAGGCTTTCTCCCCTGATTTCTCTTTACTTTTTGATCCTTTTCTATCATTATAAGAGCTTGAAGTATGGGAATTATGTGAAATCATCGTTGAGGCTATGGTAAGCGAATTTAACACTTGATAATTTTTCATTATTTTTCCCTATCAAATTCCGCCCTTTTCCTTGTAAATCCTAGAAATTATTTTTTAAATTTCTTAACTTGTGGGATGATTTGAGCCTCGATTCGAGCTCTTGTTGTGCTCAAAGTTTAAGCATGCATTCATTATCCTTCGAGGGACCTCGTTACTGATTCACCATTTGAATTTTAATTATGGTCCCCATGGATTTATTTTTAAACCAATTTTTGGCCCAAACTTTTATATTACAATATGGGTCTCATTTTACTTGTATTAATGTGCAGATTAGGATTTTACAATCATAGATTATGGAGTGGAGATGAGTAGTTCATGGATGGTTTGAGACCATGATTTGAACTGAGGTAGGCTATGGTCTACTTTTCTCTGTGTGCTTTTGTATTGTATAAATTGCATGCTAGATAAGGGTTATAGGATAGATTTATGGCCATCTTTTGAGTTATAATGATATTATCCTGGTATATTATACATTGTTGGGCCCGAGGTCATGGCTACAAGACTAGTCGGACAACAAGTTATTCTCTATCATTTGAAAGAAGATGGTTCTAGTTTATAGACACTTACGAGTGTATTGTTTGGATATTGTTGATGGTATGCATACATTTAGGTGTATTTATGCTTATTAGTGGCGCGATTTCAACTAAAACCTTGGTTTCACTACTATTTTCTAACAAGGAATTTGTTCTTACTTTTTAACTTGAAAATTGATTCTTTAAACAAAAGTTGTGCCACCTTCATTAATGACTTATGAGCTTTAAAACTAAACTTATGTTACACCCAAGTGCACACGCAAGTGTAAGAGATCCTATCAAGTAGTAAAGTGGCCTTTTACATGCCAAGTATCAATCCCACAAGGACTTGTATTAATAACTATCTAATTCAAGTTTAACTACTGAGATTAAACTGGTGCAAAGGTAACCAAAAGAGTTGGAAGTTTAAAACTAAAGTAACTAAGCAATGTTGTACATTAAAGGTCTTAGATAGTCAATGGGTAAAAAACCAGGGTTAAGTCTCTATAAATAATCATACTATGCTATTGAACTTCATTTGCTATGATACTTATCCTTGTTGTTGATTCAGGGGGTTGATATATGACTATGGTGTTCTGAGCCTCTAATCACCTATCTAACTTAGCCTCACAACTACATTGTTGAGCGGAGATGTGGCATAAGTTAAATGCATTTATTTTTCATCCCATAACTGAACCAAATAGGTCACTTAGGTATATTCCTATCCTAAATATAAATAATAACTTCATTCAGTAAAAGATTACAATTCTATTCTATTTACCCCTTGTTCTATCCTCTTGTTCCTCCTTCCGGGATCACAAGATGAAAATGGATGTATTCTAATGGAATCTAATCCTTAAAATAATAAAAGCTAGGATTAAAAAACAACCAAATATAATAAATAATCAAAACCAAGTCAATCAATAACAAGAGTAATCATATGCTTGGCCTTAACCCCAGAAAAAGGTGTTTAGCCGCTAATGGACATAACCGTAATTGCAATGATAGAATAAACGTTAAAATCCATAAAAAAATAGAATTATTAGACAAAAAACCCTAATTAAAGTATTCTCCAGCCTCCCTCAAAGTTTTAAGGTCATCCGGGGTGTGTAACATAATGTTTAAGGGTCCTATTTATAGGGGAACACAAGTAGCCAATTTGAACTTAGGTCAGTGAAATGCCCCTTATTGCGGTGCCTAGTGTACATGACATATCTTTATCAAGGTGACACACTGGAATTGGTCATTTCGGATGCCCTTAATTAAAACACCCTGGGTTTTGCCCCTTAAAAAATGTCTCTAATTTCGCTTTTAGAGATCATACGACTTGGGGTAGTAGTTGTATGATGTGGTACAGTTTGGAGGTTATGGTTATATGGTGACTGGTGTGGGTTGGATGGGTTTAGTACAATATACGGTTGTAACATACAAGTCGTATGATAGGGTATGGATCAGGTGACCCAGTTATTCTCTAGTGTTAGATGGGGTTAGGTGGTTGAGTTTCTATGATGGGTACGACTAGGTGGGTATGAGTCGCATGGTTGGTGATGGGTCATTGGTTTGGGTTTTTCTTCACTTAATCTAAAATTTAGTAACTTAACTTGCATCTGAGTATGAGTGGCTCACCATGAGTCATGAGGATAGGGTAACGAGTCGTATAGTCCTACTCATATGTTAGACAGTGTTCAACCCCTTATGATTCTGTTATGGGTATGGGTTAAGGGTACCACTCGTACCCTATGGTACGATTGGTATGGGTGGTTGTTCCATCCTGTGGACTTTTAATCAGTTTAAGTTGGAGGTAGCCTGGATATTTCCCCTCTTAACCTCTTAAGACCCCACGACTTATAATTTCCTTGGACATCATTTAACCTATTTCCAATCACTCAAACTCTCTAAAACACTCTCAAATTCTCTCAAGTCTCTTGGGTCAAGGAAGGCTAAGGTTTTATCTATAGGATCAATTTGAGGCTTACAAGGGTGATTTCTCTCCGTCATCTTTGTAATCTAAGGCATGTTAGTCCGCCCTCATTGTTAGTTCCAACTAAAGTCATATTTCATGAATTGTTTTCATAGAATAAATATTGTATGGTTTTGGGTTTTCAAATACATATTGGGGGTTTTGGTTACAATGGTTGGTTATGGTTTTCCCATGTCTTTTATTTAGCTTTTTCATATTATTATGATGGTCTGAACATTTGGTTGTATGGGAATGGTTAATTGGTACATGGTTTTGGCTTTGGAAAAAAAATGCCTATGAGAATATTTTTGGTTAAATTGTTAGACTTTCATTATTTTTGGTTAAATTATTAGACTTTCATTAAACTATGCATGGTATAACTTGGTAATGGAACCCTAAATGGTATAAATGGTTTAATTGGTTTAGAATGGTTAAATAGTAAGGTCTTGGTGGTTATGGTTGGTCTAATTCAAAGCCTTGTGGGATACAAAGGAATCCCCTAAGAAAACATAATAATGATCACAAGTGGGGTGCATGGGATTCCCCCAAGTTATCTTAATAATGTAATCTATAGGTATATGGAAGTCCCTTCTTCTTAAAAGAGATAGCTAAGAAAATTGTTTGCAAGCTATAGTCGGTACAACGATACCACTACTTATAGCCTTGGTTAACAATAAATAAAATGGTGGTTTTGTTGTGTGGTAATGGTTTTAATAGGGATATAATGGCGGGGTGTGATAGATAACCGTGAAGATGTGTGTCCAATGGACGAACACTGGAAACTCATGTTTGCCAACTTGAGAATTGGTCATGGCGACCATATATGTACTTATGGGGTACACGGGAATCCCCTAAGTACACTTGTACATATGTATCACGGAGAATGAAGGGTGATCAGGAATCCCATACTCCTATGGTATCTTTGGTTCATGGGGCTGCATGCATCAGGGCCCGTCAGGGGTTTACACTGGACTTATATAGCCCGCGAGTGGTTCTAGGATTGTTAAGCTACACATACCCAGGTTAATGGTTTTAAAGGCATGTTAAACCTGGTTCCCTTTCCTAGCATGGTTATATATGTATGTATGGGTGTGAATGCATATGGTTAGTTTACTTGGTTTTAAAGGTTGGCATTATTTTATCATTATCTTGAGTGCATGCTAGCATTCACCCACTAACCCATCTTCAGGTGGCTGTATCCCTAGCTATGCAGGAATCGATCATACTCCTCCTACTTAGTGATCAGATTCGGGATCAACTCGATTGGATTGATGTAGTGAGATTTCATATTCTAAAAGACTTCATGTCATGGATGTTTTTACATACTTTTTTTATTTCATAGACATTGGTTTTGGCTATGGTTGTAGGTATCCAAATATTACTTTACTTTCAATTAGAGACTTTATGGGACTACTATGGGTTGGTATGGGTGGTGTCGACAGTGGTGTCAGCCTTGGTATTAGTATTGGTATTATAGCTGATACCATTTAATTATATTTATAATTGTTCCATCCTATTATGTTATGGATGTGTACTTGGTTATTGTTTTTGGTTTTGGTATGGTAATTGGTTAGGTATTGGATGGTTGGACTTGCTTGGATTGGTCAGGACTATAGACCTATCCTAGAGTCTGAAATTGTGCAAAGTTCTATCTTGTTATATGTTTGAAATTCATCCTGAATTAGGGTACGTGTTTGGAGGTTGGGTTGGGTAACACGATGGTCCCCAGTCCTGGTTGGACTTGGGATGCCCATTATGACAAGGCCCTGGTTTGGGTTATGTCAAGTTGGTATCAGAGCTTTAGATTCATGGTCAATAAAGAGTCAACAAAGTTGTGTTGAGTTGAGTCTTTTTAAGGGTGTGTAGCGCGTCATACTCATAAGAAAGGCTACAAGGCTTTTAGGAATGTTTCTCTATGTGTTCTATTTTCAAGCTTTGAGTCTATGTCCTGGAATCTTCTTTATTCCTGTTTGTTCACCTTTCAGATCATGCCTTGAGGATTTCATACGAACGGAAACTCCTTATCCCAACTAAGGACAATACTGATAGGACACGCTCTACTCATGAGATCCATACTCAGTCTAGGGGTACAATCTCTAATTTCTTAGGAATTCCACTAGTTCTTTCTATTCCTCTTTAGGCTCCGCGGGCAGACGTGATGAATGTAGAGTTTTGTCAATCGATCTCTATGATTACTCAATTGGTAGCTACTCAGTCTTAGTGTCGTGCATCTGGTATTGCATATTCTGAGCACACAAGGATTAGCTAGTTTATCAGGTTGAATCTTCCAACATTTACTAGTGTTAAAGTGGAGGAGCATCCTCAGTGTTTTCTTGATGAGATGGAAAATATCTTCATGTTCATGTAGGCCATGAATGTTGAAGGGGTGAATTTTGCTGCCTATCAGCTAAAGTATGTGGCATACCAATGGTAGGAGGAATGGGATCAGGCAAAGGGTGAGGTTGAAGAGTCATCTCTGTTGGAGACTTTCACTAATGCTTTTCTGGATCACTTTTTTCCTCAGGAGTTGAGGGGAGCAAAAATAGAGGAATTTGTTAATCTAAAATAGGGGAAGATTTCGGTCAAGGAGTATTCCTTGAAATTTCACCAGTTGTCTAGGTATGCTCTAAAAATGGTGTCGTACATGAGGACTAGGATGAGAAAGTTCGCTTCAAGATAATATAATGAGTTGATATTTGAAATCAGGACTGCATTTCTAATCAAGGACATGATATCTTTGGGTTTATTATTTATATACAACAGGTGAAGGAGGAAAAGAAAAAGCAAACTGAGGTAGGTAAAAGGCAGGGTAAGAAGTTTATATTATTTGAGTAGGGTGGTAGTCAATATCAAGGTGGTCTAGATGGTGGTAAGTGGCCAAAAATGAAGTGGGGGAGTTTCGGTTCTTTCTCCACAGCTAGTACTACCTACCCGAAGTATTTGGTAGACAGGCGTTAATAGGGTGGCTATAACTTCAAGGTACAGGGTGCATAATCTCAGGCTAGTGGGTCATAGTCGGCATCATCGTGTTCTCTTTATAGGTTTTATGGTCGATTACATCGGGGCTTCTATAATGAGGGGTGGGACAGGTGTTTCAAATATGGTCAGCTAGGCCATATGCTTTGAAATTATCTGATTAGTAAAGTTTCTTCGGGGGCGAACAAGGTTCTGGTTGCCTTTCCATCTGCTCTAGCACCTAGGGCCTTACTTCTTCATCTGTTTCTGCTTTTTGTACCGGCACAGGACGAGATATGTTATATGCTCTAACATCCCGACAAGAGTCTGAGGCATCGCCTAATGTCATGACTGATACATTATAACTCTTTTCTCATGACCTGTATTTTTTACTTAATTCGAGGTCCACTCTTTCTTATATGACCTTATTTGTAGCTGTGTATTTTGGTTTTGATCCCAAGGTTATTTCAGATTCTTTTTCTATTTCTACCCTGGTCGGTGACTCAATGGTTACTAAAATAGTCTATACGGGGGGGAGGGTGTGGTATCTGTTGGTAGTAAGAAGACTTTGGTGGATTTATTTGAATTAGATATTATGGATTTTGATGTCATTCTGGAGATGGATTGGTTATGCTCGCACTACACATCCTTAGATTCTCAGACTAGTAAGGTTATCTTTAAGTTCCCTGGTGCACTAGTTATTGAATGGCAGGGTGGTTCCCTTACTCCTAAGGGGAAGTTTATATTATATCTTAGATCTTGAAGGTTAATCTCTAAAAGGTGTCTCTATCATTTGGCCCAAGTTAAAGACTCTAACTCGAAAAGTCCTTCTTTGCATTCGGTTTCGGTGGTGAATTTCTTAAGGTCTTTCCAGATGATCTTACTGGTGCTTCTCTGGATAGGGATACTGAGTTAGGGATTGATTTGGTTCCAGAAACTCATCTAATATCTATTCCTCCTTATAGAATTTCTCTGGTTGAGTTGAGGGAACTTAAGGAGCAAATTTCTTGCATAAGGGTTTCATCCATCCTAGTGTGTCCCATGGAGAGCACTAGTGTTATTCATGCTTCAGAAAGATAGTTCCCTTTGGATGCGTATTAACTATCGGTGGTTGAATAAGGTGAAGGTTAAGAACTAGTATCCTCTTCCTATAATAGATGACTTGTTTGATCAGTTGCAACATGCCAAATTCTTTTCAAAGATAGATCTTCGGTTTGGGTATCATCATTTTAAGATTAGGGAGGTGGATATCCCTAAGACAATATTTTGTACCTGGTGTGGGAACTTTGATTTCTTGGTTATTTTATTCGGTTTGACCAATGACCCGACGGCATCTGTGGATTTAATGAATAGGGCATTCCATCAGTTTCTGAATCTATTTATCACTGTGTTTATTGATGACATTTTGGTGTACTCTAAGAGTGAGGTAGATCATACCAATCACCTCCATGTGGTGTTGGAAACCTTGAAGAGGCAATAGTTGTATGCCAAATTCTTGAAATGTGAATTCTAGTTTAACACTGTCACTTTTTAGGGTCATATTATTTCTTGTGAGGGGATCACGGTGGATCTATAAAAGGGGCGATAATTAAGAAGTGGCCTAGACCCATGACTCCAACTGACATTTGAACCTTTTTGGGTTTGGCCGGGTACTATAGGTGGTTTGTGGAGAGTTTTTCAATGATAGCTTCCCCATTGACTAAGTTGACTCAGAAAAAGGTGAAGTTCTATTGGTCAGATGCTTGTGAGGGTAATTTCAAGAAGCTGAAGGATAATCTAACTTCTGCTCTGGTTTTGACCTTTCCTGAAGGTAATGAGGGGTTTGCGATTTATTGTGATGCATCTCAAGTTAGAAATAGTTGTATTTTGATGCAGCATGGTAAGATGATTAACTATGCTTCTAGGCAGTTAAAGGTCCATAAGAGAAATTATCTTACTCATGATCTGGAATTGGTAGCTATGGTATTTGCATTGAAAATCTGGCTGCAATATTTGTCCTGCATATGGATATTTTCTCATATTATAAGAGTCTGCAGTATGCGTTCACTCAGAAAAAGCTTAACCTCAAGAAGAGGAGTTGGCTTGAGCTTCTCAAGGATTATGACTTGAGTCTTCATGACCATCTATATAAGGCTAATGTTGTTGTTGATGCTCTTAGAAGGCTATCCATAGGGAGTTTAGCTTATGTAGATAAGGAGAGGCGGGAGTTGGTGAAAGATATTCACCATTTGACAAATCTTGAAGTTTACCTTTTGTACTTCGAGAATAGTGGTGTATTAATACAGGAAGTGGTTCAACCGTCTCAGGGTGCAGAGATCAAAGAGAATCAAATGCTACATCCTATCTTGATGAAATCAAGTGTGATGTAGGTGGGCAAAAGGTAATGATATTTGAAATCAGTAGTGGTGGTACCTTGTGGTACCAAGGAAGGTTATGTGTTCTTAACGTTGATGATTTATGAGAAAAGGGTTTTTGATAAGGTACATAAATCGGGCTATATTGTCCATCTCGGTGCGACGAAAATGTATCATGATCTCAAGGAGATGTATTAGTGGAATAGTATGAAGAAGGATGTAGCTGATTTTGTGGCCAAATATTTGGTGTGTCGACAAGTGAAAGTTTAGCACATGAGGCCTGGAGGCTCTTATCAGGAAATTGAATTGCCTTAATGGAAATGGGAAGTGATCAACATAGATTTCACTACCGATCTTCCTCGATCTCGAAACCAATTTGATTGGGTTTGGGTCATCGTGGATAGGATGACAAAGTCGGCTCACTTTTTGTAGTAAGGACTAACTTTTTGGCTAGGATTATGCGAGGTTGTATTTTAATTAGATTGTGAAGCTGTATGGGGTACCTATTTCAATTTTCTCTAATCATGGTATGCATTTTTCATCTCACTTTTGATGGTTGTTTCAGAAAGCGTTGGGTACTAAGTTTAGTCTGAGTACTACTTTTCACCAGCAGATGAATAGGCAAGAAGAAATGACAATTTAGACATTAGAAGATATGTTTCGTGCATGTGTGATTAATTATGGTGGTAATTGGGTTAAGCATCTACCTCTTGTAGAGTTTGCTTACAACAATAGTTATTATTTTAGCATTAGAATGGCCTCTTTCGAGACATTGTATGGTAGGAGGTGTATATCTCCTATTGGGTAGTTCGAGCTTGGTGAGGTAAAGGTAATTTGGGACAGGCTTAAGGTTTCCTAAAATCACCAAAATTCCTATGTAGATGTAAGGCATAGGGACTTGGAGTTTGAGGTTGGGGATAGGGTGTTCCTAAAGGTGTCTCCCATGAAGGGAGTAATGTAGTTTGGGAAGATGGGGAAGCTCAGTCCCCGGTATATTGGTCCTTATGTGGTTTTGAGGAAGGTTGGTAATGTTGCATATGACTTTGAGTTGACTTCTAGTTTGAGCTTTATTCATCCGGTATTTTATGTCTCTATGTTGTGAAAGTGTATAGGTTATCCTTCAGCGGTTGTTTTTTTAGAAGGATAGGGTATCTTAGATTATCATCTTATAAAGAGATCCCGGTTGAAATCTTGGATCGACAGGTTCATCGATTATGAATCAAGGATGTAGTTTCAGTTAAGGTTCTATGGTGGAACCACAATATGGAAGAAGCCACTTGGGAAATGAAAGAGGACATGAAATTCAAGTATCCGCATTTGTTTTCTGCTCTGAATATTTATGCGGAAGGTATGTGTTCTTGATCACATCTTTGTTTTCTAACTTTGTTAAAGGAAGGTTAATTTCTTTGCATCTTTGTTTTCTAACTTAATTAAAGGTTGGAATAGTTATGTTGGGGTGTAGTTCATGCTTGTACTACCTTGTCTGTCATTCGGGGATGAATGATTCTAGTGGGGGAAACTGAAATACCCTGGGTTTTGACCCTTAGAAAATTTCTCTAATTTTTGCTTCTGGACATCATACGACTTGGGGTACTAGTCATATGATATGGTACGATTTGGTGGGTCATGGTTGTAAAGTGACCAGTGTTGGTTGGATGGGTTCAGTCCAAGGTACGGTTGGAACATACAAGTAGTATGATAGGGTACAAGTCAGGTGACCCAGTCGTATGTTGTCTAGTGATTAGTGGTGTTAGGTGGTTGAGTTTCTACAATGGGCACGACTAGATAGGTAAGAATCATATGGTTGGTGACGGGTTATTAATTTGGGTTTTTCTTCACTTAATATGAAATTTAGTAACTTAACTTGGATCTGAGTACGAGTGGCTCACCATGAGTCGTGAGGAAAGGGTACAAGTCGTATAGTCCAACTCGTATATTGGACATTATTCAACCCCTCATGATTTTGTTATGGGTATGGGTTAAGGGTACCACTCGTACCCTAGGGTACAATTGGTATGGGGCGGTCGTACCATCCTACAAAAAATTTAAGCAGTTTAAGTTGGGGGAAATATGGACATTTCCCCTCTTAACCTCTTATGGCCCCATGACTTCTAACACCCTTGGGACATCATTTAGCTTATTGTAACCACTCAAAACTCTCTAAAACACTCTCAAATTCTCTCAAGGCTCTTAGGTTAAGGAAGGCTAGGGCTTCATAAATAGGATCAATTTGGGGCTTACAAAGGTGATTTCTCTCCGTCATCTTCATAATCTAAGGCATGTTACACCTCCCTTATTGTTAGTTCCAACCAAAGGCATGTTTCATGAATTGTTTTTATGGAATAAATGTTGTATGGTTTTGGGTTTTCAAATATATGTTGGGGGTTTTGGTTACAATAGTTGGTTATGGTTTTCCCTAGTCTTTTATTTATGGTTTTTATACTATTATGTTGGTTGAACATTTGGTTGCATGGGAATGGTTAATTGGTACATGATTTTTACTTTGGAAACATTATGCCCCCAACTTGTTTGATAAAATGCCTATGAGAATGTTTTTGGTTAAGTTGTTGGACTTCTACTGAACTTTGCATGGTATAACTTACTAATAGAACCCTAAATAGTTAAAATGGTTTAAATGGTTTGGATTGGTTAAATGGTAAGGTTTTGGTGGTTATGGTTGGTCAAATTGAAAGCCTTGTGGGGTACAAAGGAATCCCCCAAGAAAACATAATAATGATCACTTATGGGTTGCATGGGATTCCCCCAAGTCAACTTAATAATGTAATATATGGGTACATAGGAATCCCTTCTTCTTAAAAAGGATGGCTAAGGACATTGCTTGCAAGCTAAAGTCGGTATGACGATACCACTATTATAGCCTTGGTTAATAATAAATGGAATGGTGGTTTGGTTATTTGGTAATGGTTTTAATTAGGCAATAATGGCGGGGTGTGATAGCTAACGGTGAAGGTGTATGTCCAATGGAAGGACACTGGAAACTCATGTTTGCCAACTTGAGGATTGGTCATGGCGACCATATATGATACTTATGGGGTACATGGGAATCCCCTAAGTACACTTGTACATATGTATTATGGAGAGCAAAGGGTGCTCGAGAATCCACTACTCCTATGGTATCTCTGGTTGTGTGGCTACACGCATCAGGTCTCATTCAAAGGGTTAAACTTGACCATATAGACCGTGGGTAGCTCTAGGACAGTTAATCTAGACATACCCAGGTTAATGATTTTAAAGGCATGCTAAACCCGGTTCCTTTTCCCAGCATGGTTATATATATGTATGTCTGGTTGTGAATGCATATGGTTGGTATACTTGGTTTTAAAGGTTAGCATTATTTTATTCTTATCCTGAGTGAATGCTAGCGTTCACCCATAACTCGTCTTAGAGAGGTTGTATCTCCACGTAATGTAGGAATCGACCATTCTACTCTTCCTACTTAGTGATCAAATTCGGAATTAGCTCGGTTGGTTTGAAGTGGTAAGCTTCCATATTCTGGAAGGCTTTATTTCATGTCATGGATATTTTTAAATACTTTTGTTATTTCATAGACATTTGTTTTGGCTATGGTTGGTCGCATGTCCTAACCGAATATTGTTTTACTTTCGGTTAGAGGATTTGTTGGACTACGATGGGTTGGTATGGGTAGTTTCGGCAGTGGTGTTAGGCTTAGCATTTGTATTGGTTTTATTATTGATACCATTTGACTGTATTTATTATTGTTCCATCCTATTATATCATGAACTCGTACTTGGTTATTGTTTTGGTTTTAGTATGGTTATTGGTTGGGTATTTTATGGTTGAACTTGCTTGGGTTTCATGGCTACGGACCTATCCTAGAGTTTGGAATTTGTGCAAAATGCTATCTGGTTATATGTTCGAAATTCATCCGACTCAGGGTACGTGTTTGGAGGTTGGATTGGGTAACGAAGGATATCCCCAGTCCTGGTTGGACTTGGGATGCCTATTACGAAAAGGACTCGGTTCTAGTTGTGTCACCAATGGCTTTGCACGGACCCTAATGCGGTGCCTAAGCTCCGTGGGACGCCAATGACTCCAAATTGTACCTTTTTGTCAAATATTGTCCTGTGCTTTTGTCCATCCATTCCAATCCTTGTGGTGATGTTTTTACTTGACTTACATCTTGTGTATCATCATTATAAACTCACCAAGCATCCCATAGCATCAAACACCACATATTAGAGCTCAAAATGACATACAATTCAAGACGATGAACTAGAATCTTAAGCTAAGAGTACTAGTTTTTTGTCTTTTGATCTTAAACTTAGTGTTTTGTCTCTTGCCTTGTTTCCATTGAACCTTAAACAATATAAACAAGTTATTCCGCACATAGTTACACAATCTTACCTATAGGAACTCACTACACAAACTATAATCCATCGAAATCAACTAGAACAACTCACAGCTCAAGCTAGTAAAACTAGTTTTCACGTCTAAACTCTAAATGAACAAATTGATTCCGAACTTGTTTCAAGCATACCTTAAACATTATGATAAAGTTATTTAACACTTAGATGCTCAACTATATCATTATCAACACATTAAGCACACAAAAAGTCCTCAAAACAAGGCTTAATAAGCTCGGATAACAACACTAAGGTGCCTAAATCCACCTCAAATCAACTTATTACTTTGGAAACTCAGACCAACGTTGATTTTGATCCATTATTGATCCAATCTTTTACCACTATTTATTCATTTTAGTCGAGGAAGATCCAGATCTTTTCTACATTATTCTACAATTTTAGTCTCGAATTTGATATCTAACATTGAATTTACGGTTATACATATTTAGCATCAATTTGAGTCTGAGCACTCGTTTATACTCTTATTTCTCTTTGGTATTGGAAGAAGTAAATCGGTTGTGGTGGTTAATATATGGATATCTCGAGTCCCCTATGGATTTCTCTCTCTAGGGAGCATGTAGGAGCTTTTGTCGTTGACGTGTGCATCATGCAGAGCCGCTATGGATCGGATATTTAGAGTGAGCTCTTGACATCCAAAGTTGTTCCTGCTTTCCCTTAGTTGTTGAACTGATCTTTGTTTTGTATTTTGAAGACAATTCAGTATATATGTATTATACTTACCTTGTACTCTTATTTTGTTAGAAGGTCTTGTACTAATTCCACTAGGTTTTTGGGGTTACTTATCAATACTAGTCTTTTTCTTGGATTCATTTTGTGCAACATTCTTCTTTTCTCTTGATAGTCCATCACTCATTGTTCTGAATAATGGATTGGATTACCTACTAGTGGATTATGGTAGGTATCATTATAACCTAAGAAATCAAATCATAACAAATGAGTTCTCTTGGTTATAGATAAAGCTATCAATATGGGCCTTGGAGTTTGACGGTCTAGGCCGGGTTGGCCCATCAACATGACAGGCTGAAAAAGAGCAAGCCCATCCTGTCACATTATGGATTGCGGGCCTCCACGAGCCAACCCACTTTTAAAATCTATTATTGTTATAATCTTAATTTAAATCTTAAAATGTTAAGTACATAAATATTTGCAATAAAATATTACATGAAGTTATTACTTGTTAATCAAATCTCAAATTTATCAAAAAAAATCCTAATAATCTGTGAAATTAAATAATTTTTGACATCAAATTCAAACCAAATAGAGATGTTGAAAAATAAATAAAACAGTCAATGAGTAATAATATAACTAGCTAAATAGCAATATTTACCTAATTTTGTTTTAATTGATCACAATATGACACAAAGAAATGTCAATATTTAGTCCATTAAAGGTGAAAATGAACTCCTCGGAAAAAAAACTCCCATGGAACTTATGGCATATTTAACATCGTCACTTTATCTTCATCAAACATATTTGATTCTTTAAAAAATTTAATATTTTAATTATTTGTATATTTTAAAAATATAATTAATATATTTTATAAACATAATTAATATTTAAATATATATGATGATCCCAAAAGACTTTGAGTTTGGGCTCTTTTTTTTATACTTAGTATTCTATTCTATTTTTTAATCATTTTTATTTGCCCTACGGGCCAGCTCAACTCATATTGCTCAAGCCCCGCGGGACAACGGGCTTATTTTGGTCGGGTAAAAAGTCCTATTCTTAAATAGGGTATAAAAAGTATAGCGCAGTCCTATCAAATTATAGGTCGGGCTGAACCTACCCAACAGGCCTAGCCCATATTGACAGCTCTAGTTATAGATGTTGGGTTAAATAGGATGTGTGAATGGAAAATGGAGAAAATTCTTGGAGGAAAAATAAGCACACTTAAAAGGAAAGTGTACTCACTAAAGAAGAGTACACTTTTTCTACATTGGTGGGAGAAAGCAACTATATTGTGTTTTTAATAAGAAACACTCCTTCAAGTGGATAGCGAGGCAAGAAATAATAGGTGTATCGTGCCGTCGTCATAGTTGCTCGCTCGGCTTGGCTTCGTCTTCGAATTCAAATTTGAATTCATATTCGGATTCGAATTTAGATTTGGAAAATGATCGACCGATGAGATTAATTCTTTAGACAAAGTTTATTCACAAGTCAAGATGAGATTGCCCAATGGGCCTAGCCCATATTAATGGCTCTAGTTATAGATGTTGGGTTCAATAGGATGTGTGACTGAAAGTTGGAGGAAATTGTTGGAAGGAAAGTGAGCACACTTAAAAGAAAAGTGTACTCACTAAAGGAAAGTATACTTCTCCACATTGGTGGGAGAAAGCAACGTTATTGAGTTTTTAATAAAAATACTCCTTTAAGTGGATAGTGAGGCAATAACCAAGAGTTGCCTCACACCGTCTTCATCGTCGCTCGCTCGACTCAACTTCAGCTTCAGCTTCGGCTTTGAATTCGAATTTGAATTTGGAAAATTATCGATCGATGAGATTAATCTTTTAGACAAAGTTTATTAACAAGTGAAATTTTTAATCCAAAAATTCAATGAAAAATAATTTTTGCATGAACATGCATGCAGAAACACAGAAACGTAACTCAAAAGGGATGCAACCCTTCGAGGAAATAACATACTATTTCATAAAAGGGGTGACTTTTCGATCGGACATGACTGTTCAAAAAAGACACACTATTTCGGGATGGATAGACATGACTGTTCCGAAGTCATGCACCTTTCCATGAACCACTGCTTCCTTTTCGAAGGTGCACTTGATGGCTATAAATATCTAAACTTTTTTCTCAGGTAGTATGAAAAAATACTTCATCATTGAAAAAACACTCATCTACTTTTAAAAACCCTTTGTGATCATCTGCCGTTGAGTGTTTTCGAAGAATTAGAAAGTTTGAGGTACCATTACATTCTATTTGTTAGCTATTTTATCCTGGGAGGAAAAATTCTGCAACCTCGGGTACTTGAGGGGAATTAATTACTTAAGGACACTCCGTGAAATTAAAGGACTTGGCTCTACTTCTATTTCATCTTGTTTCTTTAAAATAACATACTTCTTTGATAGTTCAAGTTGAACTTGTGTTGAAGGTGTTAAAACCTTGGTGTTCTTAAAATAATCTTGAACTTGTGTTGAAGTGTTTGTGTAAACAAACAGATTGTGTACCCGAAACAACAACACAAAGGAATTAATCTATAATCTGTATTATTTGGTTTCTAGAGATTAAAGCTTTATGCTTTCTACTCTATTTGAACTTAATAAGTTATTTGAAGAAATAAAAACTTCATCACAAGTTAAAGGTCATTCGGTTAACGATTGGAAGACAAAAAAACTTTATCGTTAAGCTAGAAACAAGTGTTCTTAAAGTTGCTACAAACTTGTAATTAGTATCTTGATATACTAAAGTTGACAGTCTTTTTGTGACAGAAAAGATGACTACTGTTTGTCAACTAACTGATGGTGTGACAAGTGTGGCAGCAACAAATATTTCTACAACCATTCGCACAATTGTGTGACCAGCAATGGCACTAGCGGAAAAGCCCAAAAAAAATTTTGGAATAGATATTAAGTGGTGGCAATAGAAGATGTTCTTCTATCTGAAAACGTTGTATATTCAATGATTTATATCTGAAGATACTCTAGAATTTCCCGAAGAAACTTTGGACAAGGAGCGGTTTGTTGTAGTAGAGGAATGGAAACTTTCTGATTTCTTATATAGGAATTATATCTTAAGCGGACTCCAAGATGATTTATACAATGTTTACAGTGGAATGAAGACATCAAAAGAGTTGTGGAATGCGCTAGAAGAAAAGAAATATATGACTGAGGATGCTAGAACTAAGAAGTTCTTTGTTGCAAGATTCTTTGAATACAAAATGATTGATAGTAAGACTGTCGTAAATCAAGAATAGGAATTGCAAGTTATCATCCACAATCTCCTTACTGAAGGTATGAATATAGTGAATACCATATTAGGACATGTAAAAATATTCTTAATGTTCACATAAACTTTATTGTAGGTTTGGTTGTGAACGAAGCCTTTCAAGTTGCTGCAATAATGGAGAAGTTGCCACCTTTGTGGAAGCACTTCAAAAATTACTTGAAACATAAATGAAAGGAGATAACATTCGAAGACCGCATTATGAGGTTGCGCATTGAGGAAGAAAACAAAGACGCAGAGAGAAAGTCAAAAGGAAATTCTACAATGAGTGGATCTAACATTGTAGAAGACGACCCCAATAACTAGAAGAAGCGGAAGAAAGTTGGACAACAACGCAATCAACCTAAGAAGAAATTCAAGGGGATGGGATTTAATTGTGGCAAGATTGGCCTCAAGTCAACAGCTAGTCATTCCCTAAAGAAAGGCAAAAAGAAGGATCAAACGAATATGTTTGAATCCAAGAATGAAATGGACGATCTATGTGCCATGCTTTATGAATGTAACTTGGTGGGAAGTACTCAAGAATGATGGATGGATTCTGGTGCCACCTGCCACGTTTGTATGAATAAAGAGTGGCTTGTTGCATTTTCTCCAGCTCAAGGCGAAGAGAAGATCTATATGGCAAACTCCGCAACTGCAAAAGTTGAAGGGATAGGAAAAGTTTGTTAGCCTTCTAAGTTTGCATCTTAATAATGACAAAATAATGACTGGATTTTTGTAGGATAAAAGAAGTAAGATACTAGAAGATACTAATGATGAAAGAATAAAATAAGCAAGTAAGAAAGTCAGCTCCAGGAATGGAAGGACATCCAGCTCTATGAATAGAAGGAGATCAAAACAAGATCAGTGGCATTCAAGCAAATCAATCAAAATGATGACAAATGAAAGGAGAATCTTAGTCCTGAGAATCACAGAAAACCTGATCCATCACGAAAATCTCAGTCCTGAGAATTGCAGCAAATCAAGATCAATCACAACAAAGAAAAGATCACAGACATATCTTATATGGACATAAGTAAAAGTCGCATATGGACATATCTGATATGGAGATATCATACAGCTACATTCCTCAATCAAGGAATCAATTCAAATCCTTGATTGAGAAGAAATAACTTGGGTTTCCTTATGAAGAGTAGTTGTCGAAGACTATAAAAGAAGATTCCTTATGAATAGTAGTAGCCAAAGACTATAAAAGAAGAAGACTAAAGATACACATGGTTTATGCTACTTCAAGAAGAATATCAGAGTGTCTCAATCTTAGTCTCCCGAAGCTTTGTAACCTTTAGTTTACAATTGTTGTATACTGAAGTTGTGTCACAAGATCTGAAGAACAAAATAAGTCTTAGGAACTTGTTTCCCATCATTGTACTCCAGCCCAACATTGAACAATCTAAGGAAACTTTGAAACCCAAAGGGGCTGGAAGTAGGCACCACATTGGTGTTCCAAACCAAAATAAATCTCTATGTCTTTACTTTATGTTTGTTTATTTACTTGCTTAATAATTTTAAATCTAATTTGTTTTATAAAGTATACTGATCTACAGTCGAGTAGACTGTAAGGAGTCAGTAGTCGACTCATAAAAAAATTTTGATTCACCCCCCTCTTGAATTTTAATTGGTATCATAGAAGGTATCACCAACAGTGTTGCATAATCGCAAGTGAGCAAAGATCAAATGGCAAATTATCAAATACCAGATTCTCTTCTCCAGGATGGTCACTCCTCCACAAGACCACCTTACTTTAATGGATAGCATTAGTCTTACGAGAAAAATTGGTTCAGAATTTTTGTCCCATCAAATGACCTCCAAGCCTGGGATGTTATCAAAAAGGGTCCAAAGCTGATTCCATGACTCAAAGAGAAGCCAAAGGACAAAGACAAAGAATCTAGTAGTACTGACATAAAATATCTTGAAAGTTTTGAGGTCACCAAAGAAC
The DNA here is from genome assembly GCF_002878395.1 of Capsicum annuum. Taxonomy (NCBI): domain Eukaryota; kingdom Viridiplantae; phylum Streptophyta; class Magnoliopsida; order Solanales; family Solanaceae; genus Capsicum; species Capsicum annuum. Next base: position 100,615,508 of record NC_061115.1, on the reverse strand, counting down.
AACAAGAAGTAATACAAACTAATGCACATGAGATAAGTTTACTTTTTTATACAGTTAGTGGATAAGAATACGACAAGATATCAACTTGTGAGACTGCAAAAGAAATGTGGGACAAATTAGAGGTAACCTATGAAGGAACCACCAAAGTCAAAAAGTCAAAGATTATTGCCCTGGTCAGTGAATATGAGTTGTTCAAAATGGAAGAGAATGAGAACATTGAAACAATGTTTGCCAGATTCAGCAAGATTGTATGCGAACGAAAGTCACTGGGGATGATCTATCCATACAGCCTATAAGTCTAGAAGTATGTTTGAAGTCTTCTGAATTTTTGGGAAACTAAGGCTGCAATTCTGAAAGACAGAGATCTTTACAACATAACATATGATGAACTATGAGGTAATCTCATTGTATATGAATGAAATTATATCAACAGCTAACACAATGAGGAAAATAAGAAACTAGTAGCATTCAACGCTGCTCCAACTAAAGAAGAGGACATTCTAAAAGATACAAATAGCGATGGAATGGCCCTCATCAACCGTGGAGTAAGGCAGTTCATGAGACAGAAATAACAAAGATCCCAAGGAGCCAAAAATAATGACTCCACTAGAAATGATGATCATTATTATTACTGTGGAAGGCCTGGCCACTTCAAATAAAACTGTCCAAAATTAAGAAGAACATCCAGGAAGAATCAAAATTTTGGAGCCTGGAGTGATGAAGATGAAACCGAGGAATAAATAGAAGCCACCAATATGTGTTTTATGGCAACAGGTGAATCTAGTGAGGTCAGACTACACAATTATCATAAATGTAATACTCTTGAATCTAATTTAGATTTGATAACTGACGAGCTTCAAAAGGTTATAAATGAATATAACAAACTTTCTAAAGAGAAAAAAGGTTGCAAAGCTTGATTTAAACAAAAACTCAATAAGGAATGAAGAAATTATCAAATAGAAATTGAAGCATGTCAAATTAAAATTGGCTTGCTTCACGAAGATCTTGATAATATAAAAATTCAGCCAAATGGCTTTAGGAAATCTTCAAGTCACAGTTTTGTAAGATCTAATTCTTTTAAAAATAACTCATGTTCCTCATCCGAATCATTTAAATAGGTCAGGACCCCAATATCCTCTTGAAGACCTTTCTACTTTATCTATGGAAAGAAAGGGCACAAATTCTACAGTTGAGGGCACACGCCTGGCAACACATGGGTTTGGAAGCCTAAAGGAAGTACCTCTAACCTACAAGGACCTAAGACCACTTGAGTACCTAAACAAAATTAATCTTCTTATTTTGCAGGAACATGCCCAAAAACTATAAAAAGGGAATGTGGGGGATTGATAGCGGATATTCCAGATACATGAATGGAAGAAAAGAAATTTCTTCTTTTATAAATAACATAGATAGAGAATCAGTCAAATTCAGTGACAACGCTAGAGAAAATGTCATCAAAATTAGTTTAGTAAAGCTCAGTTTCTCATGCAAATCTATTGAAGTATATCTGATAGACAACCTCGAGTATAACTCACTTAGCATCAGTCAGTTGTGTAATGTCTGGTTTGGAATATCTTCCAAACTGAAAGCTGGTTCCTCAAACATGACAAAAATAGCATATCCTTCATCGATGAATGTCAATAATAGTGTAGTGGATAAAAAGAATTGGTCTTTTTAGGAAATTACCAGAAACTTTGGATTAACATAATCTCTCAGATCACTATTAGGCAAAAGCAATAAGCACAATATGTCACATCATCAATAGATGTCTGATTAGACCTTTTCAAAAAGGTATGTCGTATGAACTCTGGAGAGGAAATAAATCCAACATCAGCCACTCTCATCCTTTTGGATGTAGATGCCTTATCCATAATAATGGTAAGAATAATTTTGAAAAAATCAATCCACGAAGTGATAAAGGTATTTTCCTTGGGTATTCTTCCACTTTATGTGCTACAAAACCTATGCATACTATATTTGATGAACTAATCACCCCTCTATGAGTTTAAGTAATGAACAAAAATTAGTGAGTAATGTAAAATTAGAGAAAATGCTCGCACAACCTCTGAGCTATCACAAGACAAAGTCGACTATACCCCTTTCAGAGTCGACTTCTACATTAGAAAAACAAAACTAATTGTTCCAAGAAAATAAAAAAAATCTATCTTTCTAAATGAATTCACCCTCAAAAATCCCAATGAAAGGGAGAAAACAAGAACATCGTGAGAAAATAAGTGCATGTTTCCCTATATCTCAAATTGAATAAAGAAGGTATTAACTATGGTGAAACCTTTTTCCAGTTACAAGGTTAGAATCAATTCAAATGTTATTAGCAATTATTGCTTTCAAATATTTTAAGTCATTTCGAATGAATGTCAAAAGTGCCTTCTTAAATAGTTTTTTTATGAGGAAGTTTTCAACTTACAGGATTTGAAAATCCATCGTATCTAAAACCATGTTTTCAAACTATCAAAAGCACTCTACGGTCTTAAACAAGCTCCAAAGGCTTGACATGAGAGATGGAGTATTTTTCTACTAAATAACAATTTTCAAGAAAATAATTTTGATAAAAATCTGGTCTGACGAAAGATTGATTCAAATCCTCTTATTATATAATTTTATGTTGGTTGTATTATTCTTGATAGTCCTAACCTCTCTTCGTATGAGAACTTTACCAGATAAAAGTTTTTTTTGAATCGTATGGGTAGTACCCGGAGTTCTTGACAAAACAAAAAGCAAACCTTAGTTGACTTCCCAACAACTAAAGCCGAATACACAGCCTTTGGGAGTTATTGTACTCAAACCCTATGAATCATGCGTCAACTACTTGATTTTAATGTCTCATGAATCTGTGCCCGTAATGTATATCAACCCAGTATTCTTTGTCTATCTAAATATGATATGCATCATTCTAAGGATAAGCGCATAGACGCCAAGCATCATTTTATTTGTAATCATGTAGTAAGTAGTGATTTAATTTTATTAACTCATAAAATTAGATTGATTTTTCTTTGAAACAAATTCATAAGGAAAGATTTTGTTTTCTACAAGAAAATCTCGGTACAATATTTTTGAAAGTTTTTCTTTGGAAAAACTAGGAATAAAATATTTTGCCAAATCTCTAATGATTTTGAAATAACCTTATTTTTGGAACAAAAATTGTTGGCTACTCTCTGACCCCCGTCCTTTCCTTTCAAATCACCCTCTTTATGCGCCACCTTTTCTCTTCCATCATCATTACTATCTCTGCACCCTCTCAATTCCCAACACTCATCCGTCTTTTCATCTCTAACCCTAACCCTTGTACCTTCTCTTTCAATTTATTCTCTTTACCTTTTTCTTTTCCCTTTTTATACTCATCCATCCCTATTTTCTTTATCATGACAAAAACTAGTTCAATGGCTAATCTCACCAAAACTTCTCCTAACTAAAATTCCTCCAACTTTGACTCGATCCTTCTCTCTGAATCATCAGAAAAAGCCTCCTCTCACTTTCTCCAGTCAACTATGTCCAAAAAAATTGATTCAAGCCCTAAGTCGTCCTCTAACAAACGTCGGTCCTCTACTCTAGAGTCTCTTTATTTAGAAGACATGCATAAGCTCTGGACTCTTACTCATAAGGAAAAATTTCTGACCTTTAAGAATAACTCTATTGTTTCTGGTTGAGTCATCAATCTCTCTCACCTAAAGGAATCCAACTCAATATTAGCCACTTTTTCAAAGCTCAAAACTAGTCGATGATGTTTTAATTATGTGGTTTGAAAGTATTTAAAGACCCCATCCGCATATTCTATGCCAACCTTCGTCTTTTCCCTAACAGTGAGAAGCTGGAAACCCTGGTTCTAGGTACACGTATTATTCTCAATGACTTTGTATTTGAGAAAGTGTTTGATACCAAATTCTCACGTGTTTTTCATTCATAAGCGACACCTGGACGAAGAATTTTGAAGTATGTTTTGACAAAACAAAGAAGGTCGTCTCAGATACTGACTTAAATAGCCCCTCTTTTGGTCCTCTGTCTCTCAACTTTTGAAATAAAATCTTGGCCCATATCATTGCTACCACTTTGATTCCTCGAAAGGGTTCTCTCAATAATGTGACATACAGAGATGTTTTTATTCTCTATTGCCTGATTAAGAAATACAAAATCAACTGGAGTACCTAGATTCGTAAATATATGATAGAAAGTCCAGTTGACTCCCATGCCTTAGCAAGTTTGCCCTATGGTTTGCTCATCACTTGGATTCTTCTTCACTGTGGAATTAACCTCTCAGCCTATCCAGTGGTAGAAGTCTCTTCTACTTACGATTCAAAGAACTTCGCAAGCATGGGCTATGTTCTGATTGAAAAATAATGGTGTAAAAAGGAGTCTGTCAAAAGTCGGCCTAATAAATCCAGGGTAAGTAATTATGTGCCTAATTCCATGTTCTGTACAAATAAGGAGATTGAAGAACTCAAAGTCAAGCTTACCTCCATTGAGGAAGAAATAGCCAGCATCAAGAAGTCCACTACTAAGCTGCTACAACTGAGCAAAGAAACCGTTACCGACATAGGCGAAGTGTGACTCTCCCTCGATGGCTTCAAACATAAAGGGGTAAAATAGTTTAACAGAATGTTCTCCTAGGTTGATTCCATCAAGACTGGATCTTTCTCCTCCTCCAATGAGCTTGAAATCTCTATTCAAAAATCTTACTCCAACTTTACCAAGAGTGTTGAGAAATCCTATTATCGTTTCTGCTCTAATATGCACAACACCCTTACCTACTTCCTAGCCAAATGATGCTGAACTTCTTTATCTCATTCAAAAGAAGGCTTTTCCCTTCTCATACTCTGGGTTGTATTAAGACACTACATACTCCTACTCTGACATGTTTTTGTTGCTACTTCCTATCATAACTTTGCATATCTCATATTTTATGTTGTGTTCTTGATTGGTTTCTGCTCTTTTTTTAAGTGTGGTTAATTTTCGGTTTGTTTTGTATTTGCTTTGTTCTTTTTTATTATGTCAAAAGAGGTAGCAGATGATTGCATTAATCAACAAGATAGGGGGAGCTAGTCGACTATCATAACAAGAGAGTTGACTATAGCCACCAAGATAGAATATCAGGAAGAGCAAGCCATCCATCTTAACAAGGAAGTTAACTGATATTTAAGTTTGTCATTACCAAAAAGAGGGAGATTGTTAGCCTCCTAAGTTTATATTTTAATAATAATAAACTAACGACAGGATCTTTATAGGATAAAGGAAATAAGATACTAGAAGATGCTAATGATGAAAGGATAAAAGAAGCAAGTAAGGAAGCCGACTCCAGGAATGAAAGGACATCAACACATGATCAGTGGCATCCAAGCAAATCAATCAAAATAAGAACAAATGGAAGGAGAATCTCAATCTCGAGAATTTCAGCAAACCAGATCAATCACAGAAATCTCAGTCTCAAGAATTATAGCAAATCAAGAACAATCACAATAAAGAAAAGATCATAGGCATACCTAATATGGACATGAGTAAAATTCGTATATGAACATATCTTACGGCTACACTCCTCAATCAAGGAATCAATTCAAATCCTTGATTGAGAAGAAATATCTTGGGTTTCCTTATGAAGAGTAGTAGCCTAAGACTATAAAAGAAGAAGACTGAAGATGGACACAGGTTACAGAAGAAGATGGACACAGGTTACACAACTTCAAGAAGAATATCAAAGTATCTCAATCTTAATCTCACAAATATTTGTAACCTTTAGTTTAAAATTGTTGTATAAAGAGTAAGACTCCAAGTACTCATATCACATTTTACTACTATGGCTTCTGAGAAAGAAGCTGCTCTTCTTGTTGTTCCTTCTGATGCTCCTACCATATTTGACAAGTTCATCAAGAAGGAAATCCCTGCAGACATTGTATATGAGGATGACAAGGTTTTAGCTTTCAGAGACATAAATCCCCAAGCTCTTATGCATATTTTGCTTATTCCCAAGCTCCCTGCGAGATTCTTGGTAAACTTCTTTACACAGCAAAGCTTGTTGCCAAAAAGGAGGGTCTTCTCGAGAATGGATTTAGACTTGTATCAATGATGGGCCTAGTGGTTGTCAATATGTTTATCATCTTTACCTTCACCTTCTTAGAGGATGACAGATGAACTGGCCACCCAGCTAAAAAGATAGTCGCGATGAGTTCTATATTTCATCCTATCTATGTGTTGCACTTGATAAAAAACACCATCATCTATGTGTAACTTTTGAAGAATCAAGATTGAAACTTGTGTTATCCCCCTATGAAGAAAAATAAGACTTTTCCTAACAATTATGCTATTTTTATCTATCAATAAGAGCGATTTCTCTGCGTTCTTTCAAAAAAGAGTTGTATAAAGAGTAGGATCGAGTCAACTTTGTAACATCAACTAAAGTTTTTTCACAATATTTGAAGAACAAAATAAGTCTTGGGAACTTGTTTCCCATCATTGTACTCAAGCCCGACATTAAACGATCTAAGGAAACTTTGAAACCCAAGGGGACTAGAAGTAGGCACCACATTGGTGTTCCGAACCAAAATAAATCTTTGTCTTTACTTAACGTTTGCTTATTTAATTGCTTAATTATTTCAAATTTGATATATTTTGTGAAGTATACTGATCTGCAAGTGAGTTGACTGTTGGGAGTCAGTAGTCGACTTATAGAAAATTTTCAATTCACCCTCCCCCCCTGAATTTTAAAGTCTGCTTGAAAATGACATCAGGCAAAGTGTTGGCTCTTAACAATGTCCTTTATGTGCCGGAGTTGAGAAAGAACTTGTTTTTTATATCACTTCTTGACAAAAATAGATTCAAACATATATTTGTTTCAGGCAAGATTGTATTTAGTAAAGGTAAAGTGTACGTAGGAAAAGGCTACCTCACCGAGGGCCTATTTAAAATGAATATAATGACAGTTGAAATCAATAAAAGTTTTGTTTCTTCTTACTAGCTTGAGTCTAATAAATTGTGGCATGAATGATTAAGACATGTCAATCACAAAACTTTGAGAAAACTGATTGACTTAGAAGTTTTGCCAAACTTTGAGTGCATCAAAATGTCAAACGTATGTCGAATCAAAGTATACTAAGCATCCGTATAAGTTTGTTGAAAGGAATTCCAATCCCTTAGGCATAATCCATACTGATATTTATGATATGAAGTCAACAGCATTTCATGGTGGGAAAAGTGTTTTATAATTGTTATGTCTATTTTCTAAACATTAAGGATGAATCAATAGATGTGTTTGGAAAATATAAAATAGAAGTTGAAAATCAATTAGAGAAAAAGATCAAAACGATAAGAAGTGATAGGGGTGGAGAATATGAATCTCCTTTTGTAGAAATATGTATAGAGAATGGAATTATCCATCAAACTACTGCCCCGTATTCACCTTAGTCTAATAGAATTATGGAAAAGAAGAACTGAACCTTAAAGGAAATGATGAATGTCTTGCTTATAAGTTCAAGTTTACCATAAAACTTATGGGGGAAGCTATCCTTACAGCCAACCGAATACTCAATAGAGTGCCCTATAGTAAGACACAATCAATTCCATATGAAAAATAAAACAGAAGGAAACCCAACTTAAAATATTTCGAAGTGTGGGGGTGTCTAGAGAAGCTTCAAGTTCCTATGCCTAAACGGGTGAAGATAGGACCTAAGACAGTGGACTGTGTGTCCATAGGATATGTTAAAAGTAGTAAAGCATGTCGATTTTTGGTTCATAAATCTGAACATCCGGATATCAATGAAAATACGATAATTGAATCAGATAATGTTATGCTCTTTGAACATATCTTTTTGTATAAAACTAGACATGAACAGTCTAGTGGAGGGTCTAAATGACCTCAAGATGAATCAATCGATGATATACATAATAATGAGAATCCAAGATGTAGTACACGTCAAAGAACATCAACTTCATTTGGATCAGATTTTGTAATATTTTTCTTAGAAAATGAGCCTCAAATATTTAAAGAAGCAATGTCATCTTCCAAATCATCCTTTTGGATAGAGGCAGTCAATAGTGAGATTAAATCAATCTTGAGCAACCATACTTGGAAGTTGGTTGATCTTCCTCCAAGAAATAAACCTTTAGGTTCTAAATGGATCTTCAAAAGAAAAATAAAAATGGATAGTACTATTGACAAATACAAGGAAAGACTTATAGTAAAAGGCTTCAAAAAGAAGGAAGACCTTGATTAATTTAATACATACTCTCCTGTAACAAGGATAACGTCAATACAGATATTAATTACCTTACCAGTGGTATATGGTCTTGAAATCCATCAAATGGATATGAAAATAGCATTTCTACATAGAGAATTAGAAGAAATTTACATGGAACAACCCAAGGGTTTTCTGGTTATTGGTAAAGAAAAAAAGGTGTGCAAACTTGTTAAGTCTCCCTATTGACTAAAACAAGCACCTAAACAGTGGCATGCAAAGTTTGACCAAACTATATTGGAAAATGGGTTTAAGATAAATGAATGTGATAAATGTGTTTACATTAAAGACACTCTAAATCGAAAGTCATTATTTGTTTATATGTGGATTAGGGGTGTACAGACCAAACCGTCAAGTCAAACCGAACCGACGAACCAAACCAAACCGACAAAAAAACCAACTTATGGTTTGGTTTGATTGGTTTGGTGTTAGAAAAAAAATCGACCATTCTTGGTTTGGTTTGGTGTTAACCAAAAAAAACTCAAACTGAACCCGAATCAAACCAACATAATATATATATATATATATATATAATATTCAAACTTTTTTATACATAAAATATTAATTATAATCTAATTTTTAAATACTTTTTCAACTAGTTTTAGTAATTTCAATAATTTGAAAGTAGATGTAGATATATAAAAACATAAAGTAGCATACTTAAGTATTAAATTACAAAAAATAACAACACTTTTATCAAATTACATTTTGTAGTATATGTATTTGTATTTTTGTAGCAACAGTTTGCAAAAATACAAAATACATATCATCATAAGAGCAGTAAAAATCATATGTATTTGTATTTTTGTAGCAACAGTTTGCAAAAATACAAACTACATATCGATCATAAGGGTAGTAAAAAACATATGTATTTGTATTTTTGTAGCAACAGTTTGCAAAAATACAAAATACAACTTGCTATATTATGTAATTATGAAACTGTTGCTATGAAACTCATAATTAAGGGATAAGTATGCTATTTCTGAATTTTGCCCATAAAGTAGCACACTTAAGTATTAAATTACAAAAAATAGCAACACTTTAATCAAATTACATTTTGTAGCATATGTATTTGTATTTTTGTAGCAACAGTTTGCAAAAATACGAAATACATATCATCATAAGAGCAGTAAAAATCATATGTATTTGTATTTTTGTAGCAACAGTTTGCAAAAATACAAAATACAACTTGCTATATTATGTAATTATGAAACTGTTGCTATGAAACTCATAATTAAGGGGACAAGTCTGCTATTTCTAAATTTTGCCCTATATATATTTAGATTTGGGCCTTTAAGTTGTAATATTTGTCCATTAATTGCTAATTAAATGATCAAAAACCCAATATAAACTTAACACCTAAACTTTTCACTCTTCATCTCACTTTTTAGTTTCAAGAGAGTTTTTCGCTACTCATTTTTTCATAATTATGGTTTTTCATTAGCACATGAGTGAAAACATATTTGATCTAGTCTTCGATCACAATATAATTGTAAAAACTAAAGATTATTAAACAAACCCAAAAAAAATTGAAAAATCCGAAAGAACCGACTAAAACCTAAACCAAAAAAACTAATTTTATGTTGGTTTGATTTGGTTTATAGTTTTAATAAACTGACATGGTTGGTTTGATTTTGTTTTTAATAAAAACCGAACCAACCCGACCTATGTACACCCCTAATGTGGATGATATGTTGATCATTAGTGAAAACATTTCTGACTAAATGCTATGAAATGAATGCTTGAGATCAAATATGGTATGAAAGACCTTGGAGTTGCGGATGTGATGTTAGGAATAAGAATCCATACAAATCCAGAATGGTTGGCATTGTCACAGTCTCATTATATCGAAAAGGTACTTGACAAGTTCAAGTATTTGAATTTTGGTATTGCCAAGCCTCTGTTGGACGTGAGCCTCGCACTTCAAAAGAATAAAGGTGAAAGTGACTCACAGTTAGATTACGCAAGAGTGTTGGGATATTTAATATATATCATGAATTATACATGGCCATACATAGAATATGTTATTAGTAAATTGAGTTGGTATACGAGTAATCCATAAAACTCATTGGATGGAAATAAAAAGAATTTTGGGGTATCTTAAATACACTCAAGACTATGTTTTGCATTATAATAAATATCCAGCGGTAATTGAAGGCTATAGTAATGTAAATTGGATCACCAAATCGAATGAAGTAAAATCCACGAGTTGATATGTATTTACTATAGTGGAGGAGCAGTCTCTTGGAAATTATCTAAACCGACATGTATTGCTTGCTCTACAATGAAATCTAAATTTATCACATTAGATAAAGCCGATGAAGAAGCTGAATGGCTCTGAAATTTCTTGGAAGATATTCTTTATTGGCCCAAACCATTGGCACTAGTATGAGTACACTCTGATAGCCAAGCGGCGATAGATAGGGAAGGAGGCATAATGTATAATATTAAATCTCGTCATATAAGATAGAGACATAATACAATTAGAGAACTACTCTTTAGTAGAATTATCACTATTGACTACGTAAACACAAAAGATAATATGTTGAATCCACTTACAAAAGGCCTATCTAGAGAGGAAGTTGAGAGAATATCCAAGGAAATGGGTTTATGGCCTAGGACAAGTCAGTATGGCGACATCTCTACCTAGCAAACTATAGATCCCAAGAGATAGGTTTAAGGAGATCAAACAAAGTTGTGACTGACAGGTTCAATATTATCAATATATACCCAACCTATTCTCATGTTATAGACAATGTTTAATAAATAAGGATAAGTCTTATGGTGTGAATCCTTTTAATGATTATCTAAATTTGATAGATTTGATCAAATAGTTAATCTATTGGATTGAACGTATAAAAATCATGTATGTGAGGGTCAAGTAGAAGCCACTTCAAGGAAAATGTTAGTAAAGGCCTATTCTCTAAACTCTCATGAAACTAGGACGTGTCCATGGCTGAAATAAATAAAACTGTGAGAACCATAAATAGTAAAAGGCTAGTTCTGTGACTGTGTTGTTTAGGTGTACATTAAAGCTCAATAGTTCAAATATATCAAATCTACTAATTGACTGAGTGCATCCGATACATGTTTAATATGGAAAGTTCAAATGGAAATGCACTTATCCAAATGCAATCAGTCTTTGCTTGTTGATCACATATTTATCTGTAAAGTTTAATAAAGAATAGTCATTCCTCATTCATATAGGGGATTGTTGGGTTTAATAGATATGTGAATGGAAAATAGAGGAAATTATTAGAGGGAAAGTGAGCACACTTAAAAGAAAAGTGTAATCACCAAAGGAAAGTATACTTCTCCCGCATTGATGGGAGAAAGCAACTTTATTATGTTTTTATTAAGAAACACTCCTTCAAGTGGATAGTGAGGCAAGAACCAAGAGGTGTCTCATATCGTCGTCGTCGTAGCTCGCTTGGCTCGGCTTCCACTTCAGGTATTCAGATTCAAATTCAAATTAAAAAAATAATCAATCGATGATATTAATTTTTTAGACAAAGTTTATTTGAAAAACAAACAAAACTGTGAGAACCATAAACGGCAAAAGGCTAGTTATGTGACATGTGTTGTCTAGGTGTACATTAAAGCTCCGGGGTTCAAAGAAATCAAATCTACCGATTGATCGAGTTGATCCGATGCATATTCACTACAGAAAGTTCAAAGTTTATTTGAAAAATGAACAAAACTGTGAAAACCATAAATGGTAAATGGCTGGTTGTGTGACATGTGTTGTCTAAATGCACATTAAAGCTTAACGGTTCAAATATATCAAATCTACCGATTGACCGAGTACATCTGATGCATATTCACTATGGAAAGTTTAAAGTTTATTTGAAAAACGAACAAAACTGTGAGAATCATAAATGGTAAAAGACTGGTTGTGTGACATGTGTTATCTAGGAGTACATTAAAGCTCGACAGTTCAAGGATATCAAATCTACCAATTAACCAAGTGCATCTAATGCATATTCATTACGAAAAGTTCAAAAGGAAACTCACTTATCCAGATGCAATCAATCTTTGCTTGCTGATCATATACTTGTCTGTACAGTTTTATAAAGAACAGTCATTCCCCATTCAGGTAGGAGATTGTTAGGTTCAATAAGATGTGTGAAAAGAAAATGGAGGGAATTCTTGAAGGGAAAGTGAGCACACTTAAAAGAAAAGTGCAATCACTAAAGGAAAGTATTCTTCTCCCATATTTGTGGGAGAAAGTAATTTTATTGTATTTTTATTAAAAAACGCTCCTTCAAGTAGATAGTGAGGCAAGAACCAAGAGGTACCTCACGTTGTCGTTGTCGCTCACTTGGCTTGGCTTCAGCTTTGGGTTTGGATTTGGAAAATGATTGATCTGAGTCATTCAATGCATGTTCCCTAAGAAAAGTTCAAAGGGAAACCCCCTTATATAGATGCAATCAGTCTTTGCTTGCTGATCACATACTTGTCTGTAAAGTTTTATAAAGAACAGTAATTCCCCATTCATGTGGGGGATTGTTGGGTTCAATAGGATGTGTAAATGAAAAATGGAGAGAATTCTTAGAAGGAAAGTGAACACATTTAAAAGGAAAGTGCAATCACTAAAGGAAAGTATACTTCTCCCACGTTGGTGAAAGAAAGGAACTTTATTGTATTTTTATTAAGAAATACTACTTCAAGTAGATAGTGAGGCAAGAACCAAAAGGTGCTTCGTGCAGTCGTCCTTGTCGCTCGCTGGCTCGGGTTTGGATTTGGATCGATTGATTAAATTAATTTGTTAGACAAAGCTTTGGATTCGAAAAATGATCGATCGATGAGATTATTTTTTTAAACAAAGTTTATCTGAAACTTGGAAAAATAAGTAAAATTTATGAACATGAATACAGAAATGCAGAGAGGCAACTCGAAAGGGATGCAACCTTCACTGTTTTAGAAAAGAGGGTGACTGTTCGGTCGGATGTGACTATTCAGAAAATATACACTATTTTGGAATGGAAAGACGTGACAATGATTGCTTACTTTTCGAAGGAGCACTTGATGGCTATAAATACCTGAACTTTTCAGCATTGAAAAAACACTCTTATACTTCTAAAAACTCTTTATGATTATTTGTCGTTGAGTGTTTTTGAATAATCAGAAAGTTTGAGGTACCGTTACATTCTGATTGTGAGCCATTTTATCTTGGGAGGAAAAATTTTGTAACCTCGGGTACTTAAGGGGAATTAATTCTGTAAGGACACTCCGTGAAATCAGAGGACTTGGCTCTACTTCTACTTCATCTTGTTTCTTTAAAATAACATACTTTTTTGATAGTTCATGTTGAACTTATGTTGAAGGTGTTAAAACTTCATTGGTGTTCTTGAAATAATCTTAAACTTGTGTTGAAGTGTTTGTGTAAACATACTAATTGTGTACCCAAAACAACAATAGATTGTATAACATTGATAATCTACTTGAAAACCCAATTGGCTTTAGATTCATGGAATTTAATGATTTCAGATGATAACATATAACATTGCTTTAATCAAGAACACATCCATGAATTCATAGCATTTTCTTAAGTTGTCTTCCATGTGAGTGATTGAACTTTCTGAGAAAATTCTCTCCATTGCACTACGCTTGTTAATTTACTACTACTAGCTGAAAGAAAAAGGTAAAGTGTCGAAAAGTAAATCAACACGTAGATTTTTACATGAACAACTCCTTGCTAAGGGAGGCAAAATCACGAGATTTTCTCATATACTCCATCATTATATGAGCAAGTGTAAGGGTACTTGTTTGTACACCTAAGAAACTGACTCCAACCAACACCTTTACAAATAACTAGGAATGTAAAAGCATATAATTTTGGAACCACAAGAATCTAATTATTAAAACTTGAAATTGTATGCTAAACTTAATAGGAACATGTTCTTCATTACAACAATTGACTTTTTTCTTCAAGACTCTCTCGTATAGAGCTCTATATATATATATAGTTTCTTTGTGATGGTCCGCAAATAAAGTATAAAGTAATGCTTTGAGAATAAAATATTCATTTATATTTTTTCAAATCGAATCAAGAATTGGTACAAAACTTTCTAAGAATTCAATCCAAATAGACGTGGAGCTCACCAACTGCACAGTTAAAGTATGACAAATGGCTAATGATATGATCTGCCACCCTATGTGTTTGATCCTACATTTGTCAATGAAATATCACCAATAATAGGAACATAAGTATATATACAATATATACTCACGTGTAAAGATACTAGAGGGGTATGGCCCGTGCTTGAGCACGGGCCTAAAATTTACATATTAAATGATATATGCATGAAGAAACACAATTATAAATATTTGCAATCATATTAATGCAAAATTATGTTGAACAAATAATTAAGTTTACACCAAAAAGCACCTTTCTTGTGAAAAACTTAAGTATTTCTTTTACGTCAACAAAAGTGCGTAAGAAAAAAATAATTCATTGTCATTTGATCAAATGCAAAGTTAGTTCTAACCATTGCAAAAGAACAAAATTTAGTACATTAATTATATACGGGCATATTTACAAGGACCATTTGAACAAATACACATCAATTCTCAAATGGCAATGTTGAGTATCACAACTATGGCAATACAAGCTTTAGAACATAATCTTATGTATAAAAATGATATAAGTACAACAGATGTATGATGTCTAATTAAACTGTCAGCACACATTGGTTTAAATAGATATTGTATCACAAAATATAGCAACTGCTCAAATTTTCAAATGCATCAAGAAGCATATCCTAATTTGATAGTTGAGGAGTGCTGGAGGTAAAACATCATGCTCAGTAGTTATTCTTCTGTATTTTAAAAACTCTAATCATAGAAAGGCACGAAGGTACCTTGAAAAAATATGTATCAATCAGCCAAGTAAGCTGGAATTAAGAGAAATGCATACATTTTATAAGAAGATAACAGTCTTATCAAGCAATGCGACAATGATGCATTACTAAAAAGCAGCATAAAAGAGATGTCCTCGTTCAACAGGAAAGATTTGTGCTTTTTCTCACTTTGGTTTTTCATCAACTATAGCACCAGTAATCAACATGGGAGTGTCAATTATGTGCCGATACATATATTTGAAGCTTTAAATATTATATAAAATCAAAAGATCTAAAAATAGCAACAAGAAAACAAACCCAGTATTGTCCAACAAAGTGAAATCTGGGAAGGATAGTGTACGCAAATCATACCTTTACCAAAGAGGTGGGGTAGATAGGTTATTTTTGATAGGCCCTTGACTCAAGACAATTTAAATATAGCAAAGTCAACAATATGAAATAATTATAAAGCTCTGAAACAATTAGATTGGCAAAAAAACTAATAGCTAAATAAACTAATTATACGATTATGACAATACATGATATTCTTAAAATAGTCTTCAAACCAAGAGAGGTGCCACAAAAAAATGGGAAATCCAACGATATAATATCAACTCTAATTTTCATGCACAAGCCCAAGGCTTAGTACATCAGCTAAAAAGATAAGCAACTTTTAATGGAGTATGCTCATATACTACAAACTATAATGTTATTAGCTAATTTCAAACAATAGAAGTTTCATATTTTCTTGAAAATTTGTGGGGACATAGAAGAACAAATGAGCAAACAAATATGAAAAATTAGATAAATTTTGGAGTCTGCAAATAGTTAGAGAAGCTGAGTATTTCACAACTCAGTAAAAGACTTGAAGACCTTTCTCTATACTGGATATTTGGACTTGAACCTAAAGATCAAATAGGCAGGATATTGTCACATATAGGCATATTATGTGAAGTTCACACAAATTTGAACTTGTTAGATTCGGTTGAAGATTCCAAATTGACATCATATAATTAATTTGGTTAAAATCCGTCCACTAAAAAGAGAAATATTTTTATCTTGTAGATTCATGTCAACATTTTTTGGCCTTTTAAAATTGAAAGAGTTAGAGCTTGCTGATAAAGAAGTGGAAAGCAATGAAATACTTTATCTCACCGGTTGGACTATTTACCCTACTTAAAAACTAATTTTTCACTATATTAGGAGACTTGTGGCATCACATTAGCTAATTATTTTGAGATAGTACATGTTAAAAGTCTCTGTTACTTTTCTTTCATGCCAATGCTTACAATAAAAAGTGAAGTGAAAGTTTATCCTAATTATTTAAAATCAAATCACATCAATCAATGTAATGCACAAGTTGGCATGCTTGTTCTAAATTTATTATTCTATTAAAGGATCGGGGTGAGCACTTAAGTTAGTCAAAGAAAAAATAAATACTAAAGATATGGACATATAATAAGACATTCGAGTGCATAGTCCACTTCAAAACTTCAGTCAATTTTGCTTCCTTAAATTTCTCAGTAGTTTAGCACTAATTAGTTCATAACAAAGACAAAAGTTCAATAAAGAGATAATGTATAGATAGATTAGCTATGATTACCAGCTCATACAATCTTTTAGCTTTTTTTGTGACTTAACATTTTGACATAAAGAGTCTTAATAGAAAGTGGCAGATCACTTACCCAAAAGTCTGACTATATGATACAGCCAAAAAACTAAAAAATTTGAATACTATATTTGTTTCATGATCCGCTCTAGTTCCTTATGATGAGCCTCCCTACTGAGCAAAGTTGTTGTATCAGTTCATAATCTCAAATTTTTATTTCAGTCACCAAAAATCACAAAAATAAAAAAGATAAAATACTTCCTAAAATTAGATGACACAAAGAAAGTGAAAAATGTATGAGAAGAGAATATAATTTATATATTATCTCAGTCGTGTCAACTTACAAGTCTTGGCAAAGCTCAATTGTAGGTACTTACGAAGGCTGACTCTTTACAGTCTTTTTACTGGTGTGGGTGATTTTTTTTTGGGCCCTAAATTTGAAGATTTAGACATCTATGCTACCATTTCTATCTCATTTATGGTTAGAGTCTTAACCTTTTTTTGATAATTATCTTATTAACACTTAGTGAAAAGCTATCTCCCTTTTTTGATATAGGACGGTATTGATAGAGTTGTGTATATGACATTAGAGCTTTTCCAGAATAACCTTCATAGTTAAATTTGAAATGAATATCGGTGCACAATTTGAACTGTAATGTATACACCATATGACATTATCAAATAAGGACTACGCAAGTTTGATATATCAAAGCTATTTTTCAGACTTAGCAATATTCATACCAAATAAAAAATGCTCCAAAAATCTTTCCTTTGCCACAATAGGGTAGGGAGTTTGGGTTGGTGTGAAGTGTTTGACAATTTAGGTAAAAGATCAGAAATTCCAATGGAAACTCTATGAGTATCTCTTAGGATCTTGTATAGTCAGATTAGACAAAACATAATGAACACACTTCTTCAACTGCTACTTCTCTTTTTATGGATTAAAAGTTCCATTGTCCCATGTAAAGGACTTTTATATGCAAGTTACTAAGACTGAGATTCACAGCTAAAGACCGCAATCTTTTTTGGCTCCAAGAGAATAATCTATTACAACTTAAGAGTACACAAGCAGCTAGGAAATAATACAAAAAAAGTAAAAAAACAAAAGGAAAGGCAGCACATGTATTAATCAATGCAGCAAAATATACTCTTTATACTTCAAAATTTGCAAGAGGTCCTTCCCTTAAAATGTCAAAAGATAAAATATACATCACTAACCATTGTTTGGCTGTAACTACAGGGCCTTCTTAAAACCTTTAGCAGCTGCACCTGTAGCATTCATTGTCATATATGCCTGAAATAGAGAATGATGGCCCAAAGTTTTGGATATGTATATACCCAGCAAGTGAAGTATGAAGACATTAAGGTACAAATGAATCAGTAATTCTACACCATTAAGTAAATATTTTAGAACCGTGGTGTGCATCTGGCTTGTGCGCCCTCGACTAAATCAACAGTGTACCTACTACTTCCCACCAATACAATATTAGTGTCTAGAATACCTAAATACAAATAGTAAGCAACTAGAATACACCATTTTCAGAAAATCCTTTGGTACATGAGAAACAACATGTAAAGCAGTTGAAAAATAATGAAGAAAAGTGTGGATCGATATCAAAGAGAACATGTTTTTTTATTTATTGAGTAAAGGAGGAAAATGCAAATTTAAATTATTTTCAGCTGAGCATCAACCAATAAAATAGAATATTTTTCAAACTCAAATAATTATCAGCAAAGCTACTTATTTCTAATGGAACCAATCTAGGGTCTAATCTGAAAAATTCAGATCAGAATAAAACTCAAAGCATACATATATTAATACCCTTAATGCCATAGACAACATAGCAAACGTTAGTAGCCTCAATGACATATACACTACGCCAAAATCTTGATTCTTCAGCACATATAGCTACAAAAATTCTAATATGAATGAATTTAGCTACTTCTAACAAATAACATAATTTGACATAGTCACAAGAAACTGCATTATTGAAGAAAAATAAATAAGGAGTATTAGTCTTACAGCTAGCATTCTACATTTGTACGCAGTAAAAATATTGATTCAACAATAATTTCCAATTGAGCCGATGATGTTTTCTAATAAAAGAGTTAAATAGTTAGTTGCTAGAGATCATTTTACCCTCGTGTTTCTATGGCCCCAAAAGATCATATTATAGAAGATCGTATATAACAATTAAATTGTTGAATTAGGAGTATACAACAAGCTTAAGTATCAATATATATAACTGAAAAAAGTAAATACTTGAGGTTTCATCGCTCTCAATATTAAAGCCGAGGTAAGAGAATGGTGGAAGAATGCATGTAGAATCAAAGAACTCTAATGTCCAATTCATGACAAAGTTACTCATACTCCTAATTTAGTAAAAATGTATCCACATGAATGGTGACATCCAGAAATTAAAAATGAAGTTCTTCTAAAATATTGTTTTCTCATTAGTATATAGATGAAAGTTCAGACATTGACATGTATATACCTCTCTTAATAATCATTAGCTGGTTTTAGTCAAAGAGTAGAATTAGCTATTGAAGCTTGTAAAAAATTTATGGTTAATATTCAACTCCAATTTCATGTATGTTCCCTTTCAAAGAACAAACCAAACCTAGTGTATGGTAGAAACAATAATTTAATTTGTTAGTGCTACAACAAATTTCAAAAATCTGAATATGCATGCTCTGTTTTGAAACTTAGAATCATGATTCAAACTAAATTAATGGAGTTCTTTATCAATATTCGAATTTGAAATTGAATTTTAATTAGTTCAGAAGCATTTCAAACTCAATTAAGAACGTGCATGTTAAGAATTCCACTGGTAGATTAATCGAAAAATTAGAAAATCACCAAGATTTGGGATCTAAATTTTCAATAAATATACATCCAAAAGAGACAAAAAAAAAAAAAAAAAGAGAAGTAGAAATAATAAAACAACATATATTGAAGATGAAAAGCAAAAATTTAATCACTAACACAAACATTAATCTTAATCACAAATTTGTGAGTGCGGCAAAAACACTCACTAATTTATATCTAGAAAGAGACTAAATTGAAATCCATAAATTTTAGAGAAATTGATATCGATCTTTTTGAAGTAAAGTAATTTCTTTTGCTCACACATGGAGATGATGAGTCTTTCCAGGTGTTTTGTGGCCAATCAAACTGAGCCAAAGGGACAAAAATTATACATCCCATGGTACATGTTAGATTACTCTTGGTATAATAATGGAATATTGTGATAGTCCTAGAGTTGTTTGCTTATATAAAAGAGTAATATGGTAAGTAATTTAGCTCAAATGAAAGAAATATCAATTTGATAGAGTGAAAGCACATGAAAGCTAGAAATCATTGTACGAATCTAAGTCATGTCTTATCATTCTTAGCTCGCCATTTATGTCGTAGGATTGTTTTTTAGCAATTGGGAAGGTGATACGTTATTACACTTGAGATCTTATACCTTTCATAGATTCAAGTGAGAGAATAAGCCTAGAATAACAAGAAACTACCCGTTCATGCTTATGGTGACAACTTAATTCATAGTCATTATAGTTTAACTATAAAAATAGAAGAAAGAAAACATAAACTGTGTGAATCTGTTCTCCATGATATTCTGATCATCCTTACGCCATTCTTCTCTTACAGTATGAATCTTCCTTCAATAATATGTTTAAAATGGATCTATAGTATGAAGATTTTACATTACACTGGATTACTTTATGTAGTCTAAAATCGACTCGAGTTTGCAGGAAAATGCCTTTGGTACGTCGCACTGGGTACCAACCCCATGTGTAGCACTAAACCAAATATGTAGAGGGTGAAAATTTGCATATTTTGCAGATAAATACACTGGTGTGGAGCATAGGGTACCTACACCTTGCGTCACACCAAGACAATTCTCAACATACATTATTTTATTCGCATCTTTTCATGCATACTTGGTCCTCGGGTGCTTAAATAGACTAGAATACTTGTGAATGACTTATGATCAGATTTTAAAGTCATTTTTATCTCTTTTTATATCAAATCATCATCTTTGCATCAAATTATATACTATACACACCAAAAAAAACTATTCACATAAAGTGATCAAAATAAACATATGCACAAGAAAAGAACACCAAGTATGAGGTAAAATATACCTATATGTAGTTTTAGACGCTGATCATTATTGTTTGAGAATTTTTTACGTTAGAGAATATGGTGATGACGAGGTGGGTTCTAATTATGGTTATGATGGTGTTACAATGGTTATAAGTAGTATTGGCAATTTTTGACCATATTCAAAGAATCAATCCATTTAGCCCATATATAATAAGTTGGATCACTCATATTTCAGGTGGGTAAATATGGGCTTAGATTTTTTAAAAGTCATAAAATTAATGAACAGAATGGGTAAAATATGGGTACCTATAAAGAGACTCAGTTGCAAACAACTTGTGGACTGTTTCTCGATTTCTCAGAGAAATTGACTCTCAATTTCTCACAACAGCTAAACAACGATTTCTCCTCTTTGTTTCCTCATAGGGATGACAAAACAATGATTTCTCAAGCTGCTTTAGTGGATGTGGTTTGCATATTTAGTGAATAGTGATGTGATTTAGTGAATCTCTGTAAGAAGAACATCTACAAGCTCAACACAAGAACATCTACAAGCTCAACACTTTCTTCAATTATTCATCCAACTGAAGGTATTATGTTATTGTTTATGAGTCATTGATATAGTCAGCTTTGTTACATCTCTCTCCAGATGTAAAAAACAAACATAGAAGGTGGGCTCGCTTGTCTTATAATCTTACATTGTATTACAAACTTCTGTGGGTGGTGAAGAAATGAAGTTTTGTTGCAGTACTTCAGGAAATGTTGTTGTTGATCCTCTATTTTTGCTTTTGATGGTGTGTATGCTTTTAATATGAGTTATTTGTAGCACCAGATTGAAATGGTAAATTGAGTGTTCTGTATATTGGCACCAGTGACTGGACTGAACTGCAAGCTTAGTTATCACAGTGAGTGGTGGCATAGTTGTTGTACGTATTGTTTATTTTTAAAAAATTTGCAGGCAATTTATATTTATTTTTCCTTTGTGGGCGTTCTTTTAGCTCTTTCATTTTGCTTAGAACAACTAGCAATTCTTGCTGGTATGAATTGAGGGACATTTTCTTGTTATTTCCATATTTCATTTCTTTTGTCATCCCTTGTTGTTTTGTCTTTGTAGAAATTTAATAAGTGGTGTACTTAGTGTCAAAGAGATCAAAGTTTTCTCCTTTTAGTCTAAGTGGGTTGGAACCATTTTTACCCAATCTAAATTTGACCAAATCCATATTTACCCATATTTATATGGGTGAATTGCAATCTAAACCATTTTTTCTCAATTCAAATTTAACTCGTTCAAATTCAATCTAATCCGCCCATTTGCCATCCCTAGTTATAAGGATTATAGGAAGAAAATGGATTATGGTGAATCTCAAATTTTAGAGGAGTAAATAGTCAAACCTGAGTACTAAGATATAGAAAAATAGTATCTTTTTCAATGATATCAGAAGTCATTTTTAAATAAAATTCTATCTCATTTTAATTAAATTATTCTTGACTTGTAAGTAATTTTTTGATGGAATAGTACTTTACGATAAGATTGATTTTAACCAGAGTTATTATGTATATGTCAATGTTAGTAGAATAATGAATACATTTGATCAGGTTGCAGGCTAGTGATACGTCAACTGACACACTACTATTATTAAAAATAGAATCCAAAGATATATAAAAATATATATATATTTATCATAATTAATAATCACTTAAATCTTTACAAATATATACAGACTCCAAAAAATCCCATAAAATTAGGAATTTTGGATATTTGCTCTTATCTTCTCTTTCACACTATTCCTAGCTAGTCCTCACTCTCCCCATCCCATCATCCTTCATTGTTCTCGTTGCTCCACCACCATCCCCTGCTAATCTACCAAAAAATTAATGGAGTTATGCTACAAAATTAAGTAATTTTTTTCGTTTCTTTTTTACTTTATCGGAATTCTCTCTTGTGACTTTCCCAATTTACTCTCTCCACGTGTGTCTCATATCTCTCTCTCTCTCTCTCTTTCTCTCTCTCACACGCACACACATATATATTATGTATATAATAATTAGTATATGTACCCGCGCAATATGCGGATAATGTTAAAATAATATTTCTAATATTTCAAATTGAGATATCTTGTTCGGGCATGTTAAATTCTATTATCTTAAAAAAAATTTAACTATGATATTGTTTCTTAATAAATGTAAAAGTAAAATAAATTTTTTCTCTATCCTCACGCACCTCTCACCCCTACCATCACCTCCAACCCACTCTTCAATTTGTTTTTTTTTTTAAATCCCATTCTCGCCCCCACCTCCCCTACCTCTAACCAAATTTTTATGAAAAAAAATCATGTAATTATAGATAAAAAATTATATTTCATATTTTTTATTATATTATTCACAATTTAAATATATGATATTATTTATATTTTTCTCACCCCACTCTCTCATTTTTAATCAAATTTAAATGAGTAAAAAATAATCATTCATAATTTAAAGATATTAGATTGTTAATATCGCTCACCTCACTCCACCCCACCTCCACCTCCACCCCCACCCCCATACTTCTAATCAAATTTATTTGAATAAAAAAAATCACGTAATTATAACAAAAAGTTTTTATTTTTCATATTTTTCTTATTATATTATTTATTAAAGGTTTCATTTGTTAATATTGATTGTTTTTAAATTTTTATTCTGCTGTACCTCCCCCCCCCTCCCCCCTCCGTCTCTTTTATTTAAAAATTATAAGTAATATGTGTGTAATCTAATTACTTCATTATATTTTTAAAATTAGTATAAAATATCATCCCCCAACCATTTATTTTTCTATATCTTTTTTACTGAAATTTAATTACTTTTATCTAGATTAACTTTAAATTAATTTTTCTATTGTATTACACACAATGATAGTTGGGTTTTTTTCTCTTTTTCAAAATATAGAATGCTGAATTTTAAATCTAAATTATTTTTATTTAATAGTTTAATGTTCATTATTTTCATCATTTGTTAGGATTATAATTACTTGGTATACACAATTTAAGACTTTGCTCGTTATAATTAAAATATGATCTAAAAACTCTGAATGTTAAGACAAGAAGCCCAAAGCAATTCAATTTATTAATTAATCAATACTCAATTATCAGACATTAACATACTATAAATTAAATATAAATTTATGATATCAAAAAATAATTGTCAATATCGCAAATGATTTCTGTATATATTTATGTAACCGGTGAAAATATAACTTCTACTTTTTCATGTTAAAGTTCAAAATAATCTTTTAGTTTAATTTTTTAAAAAGTCAACTTAATTAGATTATAATGAATTAATGATGTTAAAGATTACCATGAAAGCAATAGAAAGAGATGATGGTGGAGATATATAATTATGATGATAAAAAAAATAGTCACAATAATATTATTCCTTAAATTGAATCATCAAAAAGAAAAAATACTTATATCAATTTAAATTTGATGGACCTTGAACATTCACAGAGAAAGATATGATGAAAATATTATATCCTTCCTGCATAAAAAAAAGAAAATTGTCAAATCAAGAACTTTTTTTTAAAATGAGGGATAAAAAGTGCAATAAACAAATTCATGAATAAAGATGATGATAGAAAAGTATATATAAGAGAGGATAAATGATAAAATTTCATTTCCATTCAAATTCAAATATCAAATATATTTATTAAAAAAATATTAGTTTATTATTCTTCCTTATTCTTACATTTTTTTCAAATATAATATATATTTATAATCAATATATTTGAGTTGAGATAAATATAGAAATCAATGAGACGATAATAACAACAATAAAAATTTTAAAACAATTTTTATTTTACCACTATTACGTTGTACTATTATTACTATTACTATTACTACTACTACAATTATTATTTGTTCATTATATTTGAGATAAATATTAACATTAGTAGTGTAGCCAAAAAAGAAATTGTATAGCATGATTACTAATTAAGCACATCTAATAATAACTTTTTTTTTTTTAAATTATAAGTTAATCTTTGAACAAATATTTTACCTCCAATTCAAATTCAAAACAATTGATCAAATAACCAAATTTTAGGGGAGTGGTTATATAACAATAAAAGTTTAACTAGAAGTGTTTAGCATGATAACTATCTACTTCTAATATGTAATTTATATTTTTTGATATTATTTTAAATTTAAAGTCAACAAAGTATTACTTTTAATTATCTTTTGCTATTTTATCTTCTTGCAAATACAATGCAAATTTATCTCTATATATAGATATAGATGATACCCATGGCATACTCACAATTAGATAGTGATATAATACATTTGTCGTTGTATGTAATTGTTATCATGTATATATCACTGTATACGATGAAAAATATGACATACACCCTATATACACTCATTCTAACGCTATACACACCTAAACATAAAATTACATTACATATAATTATCCCACCATCAAACCACCTCTAGAAAAATCACCATAAACATCACAAATATCATCATCATCACTCATTCCACCTTATTAATTGAAAAAACCACTACTCTACGTAACCAAAACTAAGTAGACGTTTGACCATGAGTATTTTTTTATCGTTTTCTAGAAAATTATTTCATTTTACTGAAAAAAGTGAGAACAATAGTGTTTGGCTATGGAAACTTCAAATATAATTTGAAATTGTATTTGAAAAAGTGAAAACAAGAAAAACTTGTTTTCACTATTTTCACTATTACTTTTCTAATAAAATTTCAAAAACAACTTCAATTGATTTTCATGGCCAAACACAACTCTAACTTCAACTCTATTTTTAACTTCGAAAAATTATGATTTTCATAGCCAAACGACGTCTAAGAACATGCATGATCAATGCTAGACCTCCTACTGTTGATGGCTACGCAAGTGATGTTAAGGTTATCAAACAAAAGAAATAAAAATAAAGTCAAGGATCCTATTTCATGTATGAGGTTTTCAAAAAATATATATTACCTCCGATTTACTTATTACTATTTTTCTAATTTAATTTTTATTTTATTTCATTTTTAATAAATCAAGAAAAAATAATATTTTTATATTTTATCTTTAATATTAATTATTTATTCTTTCAATTATTTTTCAATATCTATTCTAAACATCAATTAATAGAATTAATATTATAAAATTACTATATCAATTATTATTTTTTTAATAGATAATTTCAAGTGAAAATATAACCCGTAAATCCGAACATGTGGAGCAGTAAATTGCTGGAAAATAGTAGAAAAGCCCACAATCCGCAATCTTTGTACTAGACCAAGTGTGTATTGGTCTCATTTTCTAATAGGTCGGTTTCTAAACACGCCATTTTATCCCCTTTTCACTATCTATCTGGTATCTGCCGCCCCCCCTCCCCCTCTCCCTATAAATTTGTGAATTCAAAGCGTTCACGAAAAGTTTATCACTCAAAAGTCTCTCAAATTCAAAATGGCGGTGAACTTGACGGCAAACGCGATCCCGGCGATCAACGCGGGGGACGTGAACTCAAAGCCAGTGGTTCAGGTATTGGACATCAAGCTAATCGGCACCACACAGGAACGATACCGACTCACACTCTCCGACTCAGAGTCGACTCAGCAGGCGATGCTTGCTACTCAGCTCAATGACCGTGTCAAAACTGGCCGTGTTCGCAAAACCTCGGTCATTCAGTTGATTGAATACATATGTAGCACTGTTCAAAATCGCAAGTACAGTACAGATGATTACATTTGCTTCTACGTTTCATTCCATATAAAACTTGCTTTATTATGTGTTTTTTATCCATGTAAAACTTGCTTTGGTTTTGTTGTTTCAGCTTTATTAGAATGTTGATGCCCTAATAGAGAATTACTCAATGATTTGGATGTGCACTTACGTCTCTATGGAAAAAAAAGCACCTATACATTTTGTTTTTTTCCTATTCCCCTTTTAAGCTCATTTTGTGTTTATCATTCGTACACTAGTCATTTTGATTGTAACTTTGATAGATTTGGCTTGGATTTTGTTGTTTTGAGCTTTAACTAAAATGTTGATGTTGTCATAGAGAATCTATCCCTTAATCATTCTGACAAGCACTTCTATGCAAAATTCACTACACATATGTAACTTATTGTTTTCTCCAATTTTTTCTTGTATGTGCATTTGTATTATCATCCCTTTACAAGTCATTCCGAACGTAAAGATAGCTTTGGCTTTTATTTTGTTGTTTAAGGTTTAGTTACAATTGATCTATGGAAGGAAACTATTTTGTAATTGTCTCAATGGTCGAGAGTTACTCCGTAATAATTTGAGTAGACAGCGCAACATAACAAAACACTAGTTTCTTGTAAATATTAGTTTCAATTCTGGTTGGTCTTAACTTTATAAATATTTTCTACATAGACTAGGGATTGTCTCAGAACCATGAAGCAGTTTTGCCTGTAGAAATTGTTGTACTGCCAAAGTCATGTCATCTTTCCTTTGGTGTCATCGTGAGTTGGGTGCTAGAAATAGTTTCCAATAGATTAGAAGAATGTGTCATTTTTGTGCATAGGATACTGTATTTGGGGATCAAGCAAGTGTCTGTTTTGTCTAATAAGAGAGTAGTATCTTAATTTTCCCCAGCAATCTGGATTATACCTTTGATTGGAACTTGGGCTGAGTGTTTATCTTGTTTCCTTGCAGAATCATTGTTGTCCTCAACATGGAAACTATTATACCAGAATGTGAAATAATTGGGAACCCGCAAATGATTGTAGAATCTAATTTAGGAGCTCAGAAAGCTACATCTAATGTAGCTTCTGGGTCTGCAATCTTGAGTAACAATGGTAACTTGAGTGCTCAAAGATCTGTCCAGGCAAGCTTTGCTAACAGTAAAAATTTGAGCGCTCAAAATTCAGGTAATAGCATGCAGAACTACCCACCGGCAATTCAACCTGCATATCAACCTCCTCCAAATTACAAAAGCGATGGGGCAATCATGAAGAATGAAGCACCTGCCCGCATTATTCCAATTGCAGCATTGAATCCCTATCAGGGTCGGTGGGCTATTAAGGCTAGAGTGACTGTAAAGGGGGAACTACGCCGCTATAATAATTCTAGAGGAGATGGAAAGGTCTTCTCCTTTGATCTCCTTGATTCTGATGGGGGTGAAATACGTGTCACTTGTTTTAATGCTGTTGTTGATCGGTTCTATGACAAAATTGATGCTGGAAAGGTGTACATGATATCAAAAGGCAGCTTGAAACCTGCTCAAAAGAACTTCAACCATTTGAAGAATGAATGGGAAATATTTTTGGAGACTACCTCAACTGTAGATCTCTGTCCAGATGAAGATGCCTCTATACCAAGACAGCAATTCTCATTTAGACCTATTAGTGAAATTGAAAGTGCAGAAAACAATTCAATCATAGATGTGATTGGAATTGTGACGGCAGTCAATCCTTCTATTCCTATTGTGAGAAAGAATGGAATGGAAACTCAAAAAAGAATCTTGAATCTAAAGGATCAGTCCGGGCGAAGTGTCGAGCTGACACTATGGGGAGATTTCTGTAACAGGGAAGGTCAAAGGTTGCAAGAACTGGCAGAAGCTGCATTTTCCCCTGTTTTAGCTGTTAAAGCTGCAAAAGTTAGTGACTTCACTGGGAAATCCATTGGAACAATTTCTTCCACTCAGCTGTTCATAAATCCAGATTCCGCAGAGGCTCAAACTCTAAGAGAATGGTTTGATCAGGGGGGAAAAGACATTGCTTCTCAATCTATATCTAAGGAAAACATGCGTGAAGGATCAAAAAATGAGATACGCAAGACTGTCTCTCAGATCAAGGATGAAGGGCTTGGTAGATCAGATAAACCAGACTGGGTTACAGTTAAGGCAACCATAACATTCATCAAAACCGACACTTTCTGTTATACTGCTTGCCCCTTGATGATTGGATATAGACAATGTAATAAGAAAGTTACCAGGTCAGGAAATTCCATATGGCAATGTGATAGGTGCAATCAGGAGTTTGAGGAATGTGATTACAGATACCTTCTTCAAGCTCAAATTCAAGATCATACTGGGTTAACATGGGTGACAACTTTCCAGGAATCTGGCAAAGAGATTTTAGGCTGTCCTGCGAAGGAGCTGTACAGGATGAAATATGAAGAGGCTGATGATGCCAGATTTTCTGAAATTATTAGGAACTGCCTCTTCACACAATTTATGTTCAGGCTTAAAATCAAAGAGGAATTTTATGGTGATGAGCAGAGAGTGAAAATTACAGTTGTCAAGGCAGAGAAAGTGAACCATTCTACAGAAAGCAGATATATTATTGATTTGATTTCAAAATTCCGTCTTTCTTAACACAGGAAGCCAGACAAGAGATTCTTATTGAGTCCATTTTTAGGAAACCCATTGGTCCTCTTTGCAGAGAGATTTAGGCAGAAAGTCATTGTTGAAGTCAGGTGATTATTCTTTTCATTGCCATAGAAAGGTACATTAATTGCATTCTTGCTTAGAAATCCCACTTACTGGTTTAATGTAGCTTTAATATCCACTTGATTTGGTAGGAATACGTTTTCTCCCCTTCCCATGAGTTGAATTTGCAGTACTACTCTCATTAGCTTCATCATTAAGGACTATTATTTTTATTGATTTGGTAAATCCATCCTCTCCATATCCAATAGTGGTGTTTTTCACCTTTGCCACCTTGTGAGTTGTGAGAACACTCTTATCTTGGATGGAATAATAATCTTTCTGCTGTTCTTGTTTTAGATGTATGAAATGGATTTTTTTTTTGAATTGTTCTTTTTTTAGAATTTTAAATTTGGATTCTGATTTTGGAGGAGCTTGTCTTTACTTCTGTTGTGTGACATTATCTGGCATGTTATCATTTGCATTTACTGGATTTCTTCAGCTATTTTGGTAACCGCAGCTTGCCTCTCAAAGAGTAAACAAATCATCCACAGCTTTCAGAAAAATTATTTTCTTGGTGAAATGACAGAGATGTTAGCACATTAACCGGAATTAATTGTATTCCTCTCTCCAGTCAGTGCGAATTCAGCAAATGGTAGGAGTTTTTGACCAAATATATCCTTATCTTTTTATCACACCTGTTTCATGACTTCTTCCTTATAATATTCCATTTAACCAAGAACATCTTTTAAGTTTCAAAAAGTGACCAAAAGCATCTTTTTGTCGACTTGTTCATCTTCCATTAATGCAACATCTTTTTTTTTCTTATGTTCTGTTCATTTTACCAAAAAGAAGTGAAATCCTATCAGAAACAAGCTTGGTCAAATAATATCGAAACACCACCTCCAACAAGTTGTCTAGCGGTTAGCTTCTTCACCATTAAGTTCTTTCTCCATTCTTTGTCGTCAAATTTGATGTTTCTCCTTTGGTTCTTTATGATTAAATGTGGAGGCGCAAGCACAAAATCACATTTCTACGCTCAAATCTTTTTCTTAACAGTGTCACATTTGTTTTATTTTTTCCCGAATATGACCCATCAACCAATTGAGCAAACACTATTGATGGCCATGGCCCCGAAGGGATGCACATGCAATTGTTCTGTAGTACAAGACTAAGAATGACCAGATCTTTGTCGAGATAACGTTTAATGCGCTAGGAAGCATGAGAGTATTGACACAATATTTATGTAAGAGGTGAAGAAAGTCACGTGAAGCAGATCAGGTGGTGTGTAACTGAAACAGAGATTCACCTACAGTTGAATAACAGAAGTCAAAAGAATGAGCTACTTGAGAATTGATGCCATTGCCCATTACATAGAAGAACACGACTTTTGTAAAAACCGGGATTTTAGTAGTAGGCGGCATCCCCTCTTAGTTTTGAGTAGGCAGAACCATTTTGTTTTGGTTCTTCTCCACGGGTGATTAGGATTTTTTCGATATCACTCCACACACAGAGTTTATCATTCAATCGGAACTAATGGGCTTCTTACATCTACCAATAAAAAACCATAAGAATGCCATCATCCTAACACGGTCAATTACTCAGTCACCTCCTAATTCAGCAAATATAGTTCTTATTCCAGTAGAATAAGCCACACTAAAGTATATAGCGTTATACTCGTGGTTAAGAAAGGACACTGATTTCAGCAACGGTGTCATTTACAAATCAACGAGTTACGACTGAAAGAGATGCTTTTTTTTTAATTTTGGAGAAGGTATTTTTCAAAACATCATTTAGTTTTCTGGCCATGTAAAGCTCTTTCTTTTCCTTTGAAGAGCCTGGGGAATTCTTTTGAGAAACAGAGAGATAAGTGAATGTGAGAAAAAAGATTCGTTGGAGAAGATGGAAAAGTTGACGGAAGGATGTTTTTGATCACTTTTTAGAAACTTAAGCATGTTCTTAGTTAATTGGATATTATAAGGATGTAATGAAAGTTGTGGTAAAATAGTAAGGATGTATTAGGTCAAAAACTCCAAATGCTAGTTACGTGTTTCCTTTGATAGGTTCTCGGACGAGGCTCCTCTCCAGACCCAGGTAATGAATCTCTCCATTTCCTCCAGTTGCGCTTTGTCTTACATAAGTCCCTTCACAAAATCAATGGACCAAAATATTTTACTTAGTAAGTAATTTTAACTATGGTTGACTATTCTCTCTCTTCTTCTTTCCCTTGAAACACAGCCGCTATGACCACCCATTTCATGTACAATAATCAAAAAGTTGGCAAAGAAAATTCCAGATTGAAGGTTCTAATAAGCAAATCGAAAGCAAAAACAAGAGGACATAGTGAATTTCATAAGATAAATATGTCACATCGCCGGCAAAATCTGAGCTAATAATTGATTGGCTATGTAAACACTTTATTGATCTTCACTAGAAACATAGTAGAAATATATCAGAAAATGCTTCTCAAGTCCGCTTGACAGGATCAAAATTGGAAACGCCAATTACAGCACCAACAATTGCAGCAAGCACAACTCCACCTGCAGAGATGCTGAGCAAGAAGTTCTTGAGGGATGGTGAAACGCCATCAGCTGCTTCGGCTACGTCGGGGATGACCATGGAAGCAGTCAGTGCAGCTGCTGTCAATCCTGTCAAAGCTTTCTCCTTAAGCGAAGCCTTGACTTGAAACTTTGCTACTGGTTTCGATGCTGCAGTAGTCTTTGAGGGCCTTATTACCGGCAATGGCTTCAAGAAAGCCTCAACACTTGGCCGTCTCTTCTGACTTGTGTAAGTCAGTGGCATTGCCATGGAAACTGCACAAGTAGAAGCCATAATTTTCCTGTCTGTTAGGTCTGTGTTGAATGAGGGTTATGGTTTTGGTAAGGAGTGGTTTTGAAAGGAGAAAGATTATCAAAGATTGAGAGGATAGAGAAATGCTTCTCTACGAGAGGTGCAAAATGGATCATATTTGTTGCCTAAAACTTCATCTGCCTATGTGGCTCATAATTGTTGGCTATGATGGATAGGGTTATCTGAAATTCCTATTAAACTTCATAATTTTATGTTCACGTCAGCTGAGTGAACCCTAATCGGCGGAGGTTATTAGATTGGAAGATAAGATTCATAATTATCGAATATTTCTCTGTTTACATAACCCAAACATATAATATAAGGTATTTTTTTTCAAAACGTATACAAAACTATGCTTCAAACTCTCGCTCATGAATTTCATTCACAATTTTATATATAAATATTACATAAATTCTATATGAAAAGCATATATGTAAATAATAAATAATCAGAGTAGGATTGCATGGAACTATCATACTCCTTCAAGCAATCTGATAACTTCGCAAATTAGTATCTTAAGGCTTGCTGCAATTCATACAGTAATTTTTGCAGTCTACAGACGTACTAGAATTAGGGATGACAAAGGATGGGGTGCAAACTCGCGTAAACCCGCATAGATACTTTAACCCACCCCGCATAGTAGAATTTGATATTTTCAATCTGCCCCACATAATTTGTTATTTTTTTGTAAAATAAAAACGAAAAGTTCAAATTCAAGTATTTTTTCCTCAACTAATTACGTCCTCTTTGTCATACAATGTACAAAAGATGTAAATATCTCGGGTGTTCTTTAGAACTCATTCATAATTAATTGAGGAAAAAGGCTCAAATATGTGATCAAACTATTAGAAATGACTCATCAATATCATCCGTTATATACGTTTGACTCATCTTATCTTTTAACAGTGGTTTGCAAAACTATTTTTGCCATGTGACCTCTTATTAGAGATCCACTTTACGAAATTCAAATCAACCAATATTGCTTAAAATTAAAATTAATAATCTGACCCATTAAAATAAAATTCAATCCATATCATTAAAATAAAAATATGACTCCTAAAAATAATAATCGGACTCATTAAAAACAAAAATTAAGCCCATTAATTGTGTTGAATTTTATTTTAATGGATCTAAATTTTTATTTTAATTTCAAGTGATATTGCTTAATTTGTATTTGGTGATGTGGAACTCTAATAAGAGGTCGCATGGAGAAGATGGTTTTACAAAATTACTGTTAAAAAATATCGACACAAATGAATCTTTCTGTAACATCAATGACAAAGATGAGTAAAATTTATAACATATGACATAAATGAGTCATTTCTAATAGTTCAATGACATATTTGAGTCTTCCCTTTGATTAATGATATTTATGTGTATAGTTCTAATTTGTTATGTGTGTGAGATTGAGAAAAACAATTAGCTTTAGATGAATCAAAAATGAAGGGAAGAAGGGAAATATTGAGTTGTTGATGTTGTAAATATTTTACACGTACCACAGCAGTGGTGGCGCAGCGGAAAGAGGCTGCCCCAACCTACCCAGAGGTCGAGGGTTCGACCCTGGATATGGACAAACACTCTGTTGGGAGCTCTCCCTCCTAAATAGGGCCCGATGCGGTGCAAATCTGGATATAGTCAGACTCCTAAAAAATAGGTACCGGACATCGGTTGGTTTAAACAAAAAAAAAATATTTTACACGTCTTTGTACAAAGTTAACAAGGCACCTTTCATATTTTTGCAATTTTATTTTTATTTTTAAAAAACCTAAAGGAGGCCTAATAAGCTAGTTTATTAAAAACCAACAATATATACACAACAAAGATAAGGAATAATTAAGCACAATTTAAGTTTACTAAACTACATAAAATTTCTTTCATATTTTAAAATTATTAAAATTCTTTTTTTCTTCTCGTTTCTTTACAACCACCCGATACATCCTTTGCAATCTCTATTTTCACGGTTACAATCTTATGAAGCGGCAACTGCACCAACAATGACGCCATTCAAGTAACTACAGTTACTTCACAATATGTGGTATTTTGAAATTTAGTCGGTCTCCCCAATTTTATCGACATTAAAATCTTATCAGAGTTGAACAACTGCAAAATGATAGTTTCCCTCTTCATTTTTTGTCTAACTTAGTTTGTTAAGTTTGTGTTTAAAAATTATACTTCTGAAGAAATTGAACCTTCATCAATTCAATTTTTTGTTACAATATCAATTTTTACAATGGATCTAGATTTTTTGCCTTCTTTTAGTCTAAAAAATTTTCAAATAAACAATATCTAAATAAATGAAGATGTTGTTAATTTTATTCTCAGTGTTTTTGAAAATGTCTCTGAAGATTTTCATGAAAATAGATACCAAAATGATCCAATAAAGATGAAGAAGTTGCGAAAAAAGATGGCAGCAAAATCAAACAAAAAGGGAATAGATGATGCCAAGAAAAAAGATTCTGGCACTTCGAGGTGAAAAGGTGGTGCTTTGAAACGAAAAGCTGTTGAAGTGACAACGAGGGACATCCTATCAAAGATTTGTAAATTTTTGTATTTGTACATGTTCTACTTCTAGATATATGTTTATTAACTGAAGATACAAATTTTAGCTTAGTTTTATATATATGTTGCATGTGCATATTCTTTGTAATACCCCGTACTTCTACCTAGCTTGAATTTATCCTAAAAATGTTAAAGACATATTTTAAAATATGAATCCACTTTTATACATGTGAAAATTTTCAAGATTTTAACTTTTGTCATGTGGAAAATTCAATAAGCTTTCCATCGATATAAGATTCCCCTAAATTCGATAATCGAGTAAGAAGTTATGACTATTTTAAGTTTCAGTCGTAAAACACCGTCATCTTAGTCAGTGGCGCATTGCGCCATAAGCCAAAATGACATTTGTCAATTTTCAGTAAGACTCCGCGATTTCACCACATCGCGGAGGGCTCCCAAATCCCAATTGTCAAATTCCAGTAATACAGCGCGATAGCGCCGCGTCGCGCCAGGGTACAGGTCGGGAAATTTTCACCAATTTTAAAAGACGCATCCAGGGTTAAAAGGGTCAATTTTTCACCCCTATTTAAACCCAATAACACGTGATTTAGCCATTCTTCACCTAAAATATACTAGTTTCTCTCAATTTTCTCTTAAGAACAAACTAGGGTTTCAATTGGGGATTCAATTTCAAGAAAATCTCTCCATCAATCTTCGCTAAATCAAAAACTAAGATATACGTTGTGTTGATTTATGGATTCCTTTCATCCATAAATCTCAAGAACCCTATTTTAAATTATGAATCATTATTATTATGTTGTGGGTTGCTCAAGTTATGTAATGGTTGTTGTTTGATTCCCATGTTGGGATCCTTATGTGAAATTATGAAAACTACGTTAGCATATAAATTGAAATCCATGAAATTGAGTGGTTTATGATTTGTGAAATTTGATGATTTCACCTATGCCTTAAGTTGTGCATGTAAGGTGTTTGATAAAATGCCAAAAGGGATAAAAATTATGCACTATAGCTAAATTGTGACCCAAATGACAATGTATGCTTTAACCTTATGTTCAAAATGACTTCCATGTTATTTTTATGTATTGAAATTGCTTGTGGGATTGCTCATGAGTTAGCCTTATGAAATTATGCTATGTATACATGCTATCTTATTCACGTACCAAGCTATGATAATCAAATGCCCATGAAATATCTCCAACTATTGTATTATGGATTGTTGATGTTGGTCATGTATTCAATAATGTCATGCCTTGTCAGTTTTCTTCCATCGAGTCCTGGGGGTACTTGTACCCAAAAAATATGACTGTGTGCCTAGAGTTAGTGACATGTTTTCACGATATCCTCAATCAAGCCATGATCCATAGAACTCAGTCAGTCATGTGATTCAGGAAAGCTCAGTAATTCAGTAATCTCAATAGTATTCTGTCAGTTAACGAAACTCCATGAATTCAGTGTAGTCCAGTTCAGTTAATCATGTTTAGTGTCTATTAAGATGGGAGTAGGAATTAGCATCAAGTGAACCCAAGGATGGGAACACACACTGTCAGATGAGGGTGTGATTCTTAGAAATGATCCTTGCATTCCAGAACTATGTAGCCAGCATAGGTTGAGACATCAACACTGTCAGATGAGGGTTGATGAGGTGGATAAACACTGTCAGATGAGGGTCCCACCGTTCTCTTTTGGGGACATGTCAGATGAGGGTCACCCACAACTTATCCTTAATAGTGGCGCGGTATTGACACTCTTCCAATCAGGGCACAGATTGGACCTCAGCTCAGCTATTATGGCGTATTTTAGGGGATGTCGGTTAGATACTACTTCCCATAGTTTCAGTTACAAAATTTAGGACTGTCAGATACAGTCAACTCAGAACAGTACAAAACTCAACTGGTTTTATCAGAATTTAGACTGTCAGATATAGTCGCTCAGTATCAGTTATTTCAGTTATATAGTTATCAGTATCTCATGTTGCCAGTACTCAGACTCAGTAATCATCTTACCACAAACTCAGTTACAGTTATTATGTATTCATACATGTATTCTCATATTCATATTATTCAGTCAGTTAGTATAGATCATGCATGCAAACCCTTTGCTTTCAACCTACCTCATATGTATACCAGTACATTCAAAGTACTGACACATTTGTGCTATGGTGTCTTATACCATAGGTTCAGAAGCACGAGCTCCAGAGCATCAGAAGCATTCTAGTCTCCGCAGTCAGAGTTAGCAGTGAGTCCTCATCTTTCGAGGACATAATCATTTATTTATTATTTCATTAATTAGTTTTTTAGCTAGAG
Source organism: Capsicum annuum (assembly GCF_002878395.1). Taxonomy (NCBI): domain Eukaryota; kingdom Viridiplantae; phylum Streptophyta; class Magnoliopsida; order Solanales; family Solanaceae; genus Capsicum; species Capsicum annuum. Next base: position 100,578,656 of record NC_061115.1, on the reverse strand, counting down.
TTAGTTGGGGATATGTTCCATCATCTCTTTATTCAGACAGTTATGTTTTAGAGGATTTTCAGACTACAGTATGTTTAGACAGTTTTGTTTTGGGCATTTATACCCCATCCCAGATGTTATATTTTATCGAATATTATGTTACAGTTTGAACCTTATGGCCTTTCATTTCATATTTCCACATTATACAGTATATCATGCAGTATACAGACACAGATATCAGTCATGGGTTAGCTTGTGGTCCTTCGAGGTCATGAGCACCATGTAGCATTTTGGATACCAGATTCGGGGCATTACAAACTTGGTATCAGAACCTAAGGTTCAATAGTATCCTAGGAAGTCTGAAAGCCGCATCTAATAGAGTCTTGTGCATGGGTGTATTGCGCGCCACATTTATGTACATGAGGCTATGAGATATTTTAGGAACAGTTTCCCTTCTTTCAGTATTTATGTTATGCAGTAAGAATAATCTCAAGTCAATCTCTCCGTCTAATTCATTTCTCCCTTTCTTTTACAGAATATGCCTCCTAAAAGAAGAAATGAGAATCAGTCAGCCCCTCAGCCCGAAGAACCTTTGGGCGAATATATTTCTCATGCAGAGTTTAGAGCTGTATTCACTACTCTTGCTCAGTCAGTTGCCGCTCAGAATGAATGACCAGCTATTATTCTGACCAACCCAGTGTCCAATTCAGTTGCAGGCAGGATTTGGGACTTCACCCGAATAAATCTTTCATCCTTTCTAGGGTCTAAGTCAGATGAGGACCCTCAAGAATTCATCGATCAGGTTCAGAAGGTTACTGATGTTATGGGGGCATCAGCTGTTGAGAGTGCTGAGCTAGCTGTGTCTCAGTTACTGGATGTTGTTCACACTTGGTTCAAACAGTGGAAGTTAGAGAGTCCAGTTGATGCAGGGCCTATTGAGTGGGAGGAGTTTGCCTCTTCTTTCCTGGATAGGTTCTTTCCCCTAGAACTTAGAGAAGATAAGGTTTGGAATTTATCAACCTCAGGAAGGGCAACATAACGGTGAAAGAATATTTTCTTAAGTTTACTCAATTAGCCAGATATGATCCTCATGTGGTTGCAAAATACCAGGGCCAAGATGAGTAAGTTTGTTTTTGGGGTGAATGATAGTGTGGTCAATGAGTGCAGGTCCGTAATATTGAATAGTGACATGAACATACCCAGGCTTATGACCCATGCTCAGCAGATAGAAGAGCAAAAGATTAAGATGAGGGAGAAGCAGAATAAGAGAGCAAGGACAGGTAGTTTTAACTTTGCTCAGCCCAAGTCAGAAGAAGGGAATTGTTCTCAGTTCTGTCCTAAGTCATCCATTCCAGCTCCTTCCTCAGCCAGTGCTCTAGCTCTTAAGTTTAGGAAGGGTAGAAAAGATAAGGTGCCAGGCTAAGTCTCAGGGCAGTATTAGCAGTGCCCACACCCATCCTCTTTGTCGGACATGTGGCAAGCACCATCAGGGTACTTGTAGGGCTGTAGCGATGTGTGTTTTGGATGTGGCAAGCCAGGCTACAGAGTCAGAAATTGTCCCCAGTCAAGTTATTAGGGTCAGCAGAACCATTTCTCAGCTCAGTCCGGTCGCCCAAATCAGTAGGGTGCCACTTCCAGTGCTACTAGTGGACAATGCCTAAATCAAATTTATGCTCTCCAATCCCAACAAGATCAGGAAAATTCTTGTGATGTGGTTACTGGTATGTTACAGATCTTTCACTTGCATATTTACGCTTTGCTAGATCCAGGAGCTTCCTTGTCTTTTGTTACTCCTTATATAGTAGTTGATTTCGGAGTCAGTCCCAAAATTCTAACAGAGCCCTTTTCAGTATCTACCCCAGTAGGTAAAACTGTCATAGCCTGGCGCGTATACAACAACTGTCCGATTATGATATTTTAGAAAGTCACCTCAGTAGACTTAGTCAAATTAGAGATGATTGATTTTGACGTTATTCTTGTCATGGATTGGATTTATTCCTGCTATTCCACAGTCAACTGCAGAAATAGAATAGTCCAATTTAATTTTCGAAATCCGTCCTAGAGTGGAAGGATAGTGTATCCTCTTTCAGAGGTCAGCTTGTTTTCTACCTTTAGGCACAGAAAGTGATATCTAAGGGATGTGTCTATCATCTTGTTCATGTTAAGGATTCTAGTTCCGAGACTCCTAGTCTTGAATCAGCTCCAGTTGTGAGTGAATATTTAGATATCTTTCCCAAAGATCTTCCAGGAATTTCTCCCGAAAGGGAAATAGACTTCGGCATTGATCTTCTTCTAGATACTCAGCCTATATCTATTTTTCCATAAAGAATGGCACCAGCAGAACTCAAAGAACTAAAAGAGCAGTTGAAGGATCTCTTAGATAAGGTATTCATCAGACCCAATATGTCCCCGTAGGGTGCACCAGTCTTATTCGTGCACAAGAAAGATGATTCTCTTAGAATATGCATTGATTACCCTTAGCTCAATAAAGTCACGGTCAAGAACAAGTATCCACTTCCACAAATTGATGACTTATTTGAGCAACTTCAGGGTGCCAGCTATGTCTCTAATATAGACCTTACATCAGGCTAACATCAGCTCAGAGTTAGAGAATGTGACATTCTGAAACAACTTTCTAAACTTGGTATGGTCACTTCAAATTCCTAGTCATGTCCTTTGGTCTTACCAATTCCCCTGCAGCTTTCATGGACTTGATGAATCGTGTGTTCAATCATTACTTGGACATGTTCATCATAGTATTCATAGATGATATCCTTGTCCATTCCTGTAGTGAGCGTGATCATGCAGACCATCTCAGAATTGTACTTCAGACTCTCAGAGATCATCAGCTATTCACCAAATTTAGTAAGTGCAAATAGTAGTTAAGGTCAATAGCATTCCTTGGCCATATCATTTCCGGTGATGGCATTAGGGTAGATTCTCAAAAGACCGAAGCAGTAAGAAACTAGACCCAACCTGTCTCTCCATCAAATATCAGGAGTTTCTTGGGTCTGGATGGCTATTACAAATGGTTTATTGAGGGATTTTCTTCTATTGCATCTCCTATGTCTAGATTGACTCAGAAGAAAGTCAAGTTTCAGTGGTCAGATCCTTAAGAGAAGAGTTTTCAGGAGTTGAAGACTCGACTCACCTCAGCTCTAATCCTAGCTCTTCTAGATGGTTCAGATGGGTTAGTAGTGTATTGTGATGCATCAAGAGTAGGTTTAGGTTGTGTCCTTATACAGTATGGTAAGGTCATAGCCTATGCCTCCAGACAGCTTAAACCTCATGAGAAGAATTATCCCACTCATGATCTTGAGTTAGCAGCCGTAGTATTTGCCTTAAAATTTGGAGGCATTATTTATACGGTGTTCATGTATATGTGTTCACAGATCATAAGAGTCTTCAGTATGTTTTTTTCTCAGAAACATCTCAATCTTCGTCAGAGAAGGTGGTTAGAGCTCTTGAAAAAGTATGACATGAGTGTCCTTTATCATCCGGGCAAGGCCAACGTAGTGGCCAACGCTCTTAGTAGACTGTCTATAGGTAGTTTTGCTTATGCTGAGGACAGTAGGAAGAAGCTAGCTCAGGAAATCCATCATCTTTCCAGACTAGGCGTTCACTTAGTCGATACAGAGGAGGGGGATATATGGGTTCAGAGTAGTTTAGAATCATCTCTAATTTTTGAGGTGAAAGAAAAACAAGATAGAGATCCCAGTCTAGTAAAGTTGAAAGAGTCAGTCAAGGAATAGAAAGTGGATGTTTTCTCCCAAGGGGGAGATGGTGTTTTACATTGTCAGGGTCGTCTATGTGTTCCAGGTGTAGTTGACTTAAGGTGGTGAATTCTTATAGAAGCACATGGTGCGCGCTACTCTATTTATCTAGGGGACAGAAAGATATACCGTGACTTATAGGAGATCTATTGGTGGAGTAGGATAAAGAGAGATATTGCAGAGTTTGTGGCTAATGCTCTACATGTCAGCAGGTTAAGATAGAGCATCAGAAGCCTAGTGGGTCCATGCAGGAGTTTAATATTTCTACTTAGAAGTGGGAAGAAGTGAACATGGACTTCGTTACAGGTTTGCCTCATAATCGTCATCAACATGATTCAGTTTGGGTCATTATAGATAAAATGACCAAATCAACTCATTTTCTTCCAGTCCATACCTCTTATTTAGCCGAGGATTATTCCAAACTCTACATCAGAGAGTTGGTTAGATTTCATGGTGTTTCGCTATCTATTATGTCAGACAGAGGTACCTAGTTCAGCTCTTATTTCTGGATAGCGTTCCAAAAGGGTCATGGTACCTAAGTTTATCTCAATACAACCTTTCATCCTCAGACAGATGTTCAAGAAGAAAGGACCATTCAGACCTTAGAAGATATGCTAAGAGCGTGTGCAATTGATTTCAAGGGTAGTTGGGATGACCATTTGCCTTTGATTGAGTTTGCATATAACAATAGATATTACTCCAATATTTAGATGGCTTCATTTAAAGCTATCTATGGTAGGAGATGTATCTCTTCAGTCGATTGTTTCAAAGTTAGTGAGGCCTCAGTTATAGGGCCTGACTTGGTATTCGATGCCTTAGAAAACATCCAGTTGATCAGAAAAAGACTCTGGGCTGCTCAAAGCCGATAGAAGTCTTATGCAGATATGCGTAGAAAGGACCTCGAGTTTGAGGTTGGTGACTATGTCTATCTAAAGATATCTTCCATGAAGGGAGTGAAGAGATTCGGCAAAAAAAAAGATCAATCCCCGATATGTCGGTCCCTTCAAGATTCTCAGTCGCTTTAGCAAGGTAGCTTATGAGCTCGAGTTGCCTTTAGATCTAGCCTCAGTTCATCCAGTTTTTCATGTATCCTTGCTCAAGAAGTGCATAGGTAATCCATCAGTCATAGTCCCTGTTGAGGGCGCCGACATTCAGAGCAGCCTCTCTTATGAATGAATTCCAATCAAAATTCTAGACTATCAGACTTATAGACTGAGGAACAAAGAAGTCCCTCTATTCAAAGTTTTTTGGCGAAATCAGTTCGTTGAGAGAGATACTTATAATGCAGAAGCAGACATGTGTGCCAAATATTCTCACCTCTTCTCCGCTAACTTAGATAAAGCTCAAGGTAATAGTTCTCCTTAAGCTCTTCAGTTTTCATGTCCAGATTTCAGTGACAACTTGGTATCAATCTCATGTTCAGGATTTCATTTTAAACTTGGTACTAAGTACTATTGCATATTCAATTATATGTTAATGCATCAGATTAGTCATGTGTTCATGCATCAGACATGCATTCTCCAAGTTAGGAATTCGGTTATCAGAAATCTTAATCATGCATCCATGAATCCATTACACATGCATCAGATATGCATGTTCAGTATGATATATTCAGCTATCAGTCATGTCAGTCATGAAATCATGTTTCAATCATTCATGTGCAGTTTGTATGTCAGTTTATCTTTTCTCCCCTCTCTCAATCAATCTCATTTGAGGACGAATGTTTTCAAAGGTGAGATATTGTAATACCCTGTACTTCTACCTATCTTGAATTCTTACCAAAAATATTAAAGACATATTTTAAAAGATGAATCCACTTTTATACACATGAAATTTTCAAGATTTTCACTTTTTGTCATGTAGGAAATTCAATAAAATTTCCATCGATATAAGATTCGCCTAAATCCAATAACCGAGTAAGAAGTTATGACTATTTCAAGTTTCAGTCGTAAAACACCATCATCTCAGTCGGTGGAGCATCGCGCCATAAGACAAAATGAGATTTGTCAATTTCCAGTAAGACTCCACGATTTCACCACATCGCTGAGGGCTCCCAAATACCAATTGTCAAATTCCAGTAACACAGCGCGATAGTACCGCGTCGTACCAGGGGTCCAGGTCAGGAAATTTTCACCAATTTTAAAAGACGCATCCAGGGTTAAAAGGTTCAATTTTCCACCCCTATTTAAACCCAATAACACGTGATTTATCCATTTTCTTCCAAAATATACGAGTTTCTCTCAATTTTCTCTTAAGAACAAACTCGGGTTTCAATTGGGGATTAAATTTCAAGAAAATCTCTCCATCAATATTCGCTAAATTAAGAACTAAGGTATGCATTGTGTTTATTTATGGATTACTTTCATCCATAAAGCTCAAGAACCCTATTTTAAATTATGAATCATTATTATTATGTTGTGGGTTGCTCAAGTTATGTGATGGTTGTTGTTTGATTCCCATGTTGGGATCCTTATATGAAATTAAGAAAACTACGTTATCATATAAACTGAAATTCATCAAAATTGGGTGGTTTATGATTTGTGAAATTTGATAATTTCACCTGTGCCTTAAGTTGTACATGTAGGTTGTTTGCTAAAATGCCTAAACGGATAGAAATTATGCACTATAGCTAAATTGTGACCCAAATAACAATGTATGATTTAACCTTATGTTCAAAATGACTTTCATGTTATTCTTATGTATTGAAATTTCTTGTGGGATTGCTCATGAGTTAGCCTTATAAAATTATGCTATGTATACATGCTATCTTATTCACGTACCAAGCTATGATAATCAAATGCCCATGAAATATCTCCAACTATTGTATTATGGATTGTTGTTATTGGTCATGTATTCAATAATGTCATGCCTTGTCAGCTTCCTTCCATCGAGTCCTAGGGGTACTTGTACCCAAAAAATATGACTGTGTGCCTAGAGTTAGTGACATGTTTTCACGATATCCTCAGTCAAGCCATGATCCATAGAACTCAGCCAGTCATGTGACTCAGGAAAGCTCAGTAATTCAGTAATCTCAATAGTATTCTGTCAGTTAACGAAACTCCATGAATTCAGTTTAGTCTAGTTCAGTTAATCATGTTCAGTGTCTATTTAGATGGGAGCAGAAATTAGCACCGAGTGAACCCAAGAATGGGAATACACACTGTTAGATAAGGGTGTGATTCTTAGAAGTGATCCTTGCATTCCAGAACTATGTAGCCAGCATAGGTTGAGACATCAACACTGTTAGATGAGGGTTGATGAGGTGGATAAACACTGTCAGATGAGGGTCCCACCGTTCTCTTTTGGGGACATGTCAGATGAGGGTCACCCACAACTTATCCTTAATAGTGGCACGGTATTGACACTCTTTCAATTAGGGCACAGATTGGACCCCAGCTCAGCTATTATGGCGCATTTTGGGGCATATCAGTTAGATACTACTTCCCATAATTTCAGTTACAGAATTTAGGACTTTCAGTTACAGTCAACTCAGAACAGTACAAAACTCATCTAGTTCTATCAGAATCTAGACTGTCAGATATAGTCTCTCAGTATCTGTTATTTCAGTTCTACAACTATCAGTATCTTATGTTGTCAGTACTCAAACTCAGTAATCATGTTATCACGAACTCAGTTATAGTTATTATGTATTCATGCATGTATTATCACGTTTATATTATTCAGTCAGTTAGTGTAGATCATGCATGCAAATCCATTGTATTCAACCTACCTCACATGCATACCAGTATATTCAAAGTACTGACACATTTGCGCTATGGTATCTTATACCACAGGTTCAGAAGCACGAGCTCCAGAGCATTAGTAGCATTCCAGTCTCCGCAGTCAGAGTTAGCAGTGAGTCCTTATCTTTCGAGGACATGATCATTTCTTTATTATCTTATTAATTAGTTTATTAGCTGGAGTTAGTTGGGGATATGTCCCATCATCTCTTTATTCATACAATTATGTTTTAGAGGTTTTTTAGACTACAGTATGTTTAGACAGTTTTGTTTTGAACATTTATACCCCATCCCAGATGTTATATTTTATCGGATATTATGTTACAGTTTGAACCTTATGGCCTTTCAGTTCATTTTTCCATATTATATAGTATATCATGCAGTATACAGGCATAAATATCAGTCATGGGTTAGCTTGTGGTCTATCGGGATCATGAGCACCGTGTAGCATTTCGGATACCAGATTCGGGGCATTACCTTCTTGTACCTCTACGTCTGATACAAATTATATATATATATATATATCTTTCATACATGTGTACATTGTTGAAAGGTTAATATATGTATCTCTTTTTATAATTATGTATCTCTGCACTTGATATATATATGAATTATGTATCTCTTATATTTCTGTTAGGTTTAAATATAATTTTTATGCTGATATATTTTGGATAAGCAGATAAGTTTTACTAATTAGTAATCACTATTTGTATCTCTTTTTTAGGGTAAACCAATGATATTCCACAATATCCTCTAAGGCTTGGCAGCTCGTGCAATGCCAAGTTTTTAGAAGATTTTGAAGAAATTCTATCAAATTAAGTAATTGAGATATTCAGTAAGACATGATTTGATTTTTACCTAAAGACGCCAAAGTGTAATTACATAAGACCAATTTCTAAATGTCTATTGATGCTCGACTTGAGGTGCAGCAAATTGTGTTGTAATTACTAACTATCGATTGAAAAGGTCATCATTTCAGGCCATGTTGTGGACTCCCCTGTTGTTTGGTTACTAGTGAGTATGGATGGACTGTTAACATGGAGAGAATCATGAAAAAACTAGCTCTCAGTTATTCTAGCATAGCTAAATACATGTCTTTCAAGAAAATCGTGGAGATTAATCCAGAGAATGTCATCATGGATGAGCTCTAACAAGAATGACAAGTCTGTCAAGGATTTAGTCATGTTGTTGTTTGAGACGGCTCTTCTCACCTTGAATTTCAGTCTCGATGACCCCAACACCTTTGGCAACAAAATTCACAGAATGCTAAAACTTGGTCTTAACATTGATAAGGATGGTGGCGTTGATGATGTTGACATGCTAGCACTGGAGGATCCTGAAGTTGACGTTTAAGGCAACAATATGAAAGAAGTTGATTAAGTTTTTACTTTTTAGTCTGTAGTAGTTTGATTAATATTCCATATTCATAGACGTTTCATTTTATTTTTCCATGTCAAGAATATATGATACTTTACCCTTTTTGACTATAGTACTCCCAATTTAGTTCATGGCAATTAAAGTTCTTTCTTTATTCTTCTTCTTTTGGTTGTTTTTATATGAATGAACTTCTTGTGCGTAAGAGAAAGCTTGTCGCTTCAAAATATTCTTTACTTGATATTGCTGTATTCGAATATTAATTTTAATTTTCTTGTGCTTGTGGAACTTCTTTGTTGAAAGCAACTATTTATTTGTCAAATTCTCATGTTTGGTAGTCTATACGTGTTTGTGTATATGTGTACCAGGTTGTACTCATAGATAGGTAGATGAAAGAAAATCACATAGTATTTTTTAGTTCTTTTCATAATAAGTTGTTGAAGACCTATATCAGTACTCTCAAAGTGAAAAGCTTTCTGATAGAATAGTCACCCATGTTATGAGCATAATCATAGAATGTTGGTTTACTGAGCTTGATTGGAAACAGTTTTAAGTGCTACAACTTTTAGATTTAACATGATTTTAATACATGTAACAGATACACACGAAGACTTGTAATCGAGTAAATCAATAATGTGTAATGGTACAACAATTAAAGATTGACTATATAATTTTTCACTAATTATATATCTCCATTTAAACTAATCTCAAGCCAAATGAGAAAATTAAATTACAATAATGCACGATATCAATAAGGAAACTCAACCATTTGTTCAGTGGTAATTACAAGAATACACAACCACACTGCTCTAAAAAAGAATAACAAATCATGAAAATATTGAACATAAAATAGATGAGAAAAAGTATTACTACGCAACTCATCAGTGAACAATTCTGTTTAGCAATTTCATATTAGTTATCTAGACCTCTCGAGTGAAAGACAAAACTTGAGAATATAGTCGTAATGTCGGTTGAGATTAGTTTCCCTCTTTATTTTTTTTGTCTAATTAAATGTGTTAAATTAAATTGAATAATTTTGGAGCAGTAAAATCTCTAACAAATGAAACAGTAACTTGAACTTATGTGAACATTCTATCCTTCAAAAGACAGGTGTGAAAATCATGAAATATTCGTACTTAAAATTTTCTTGAACCCTTTCGACACGACGCCATAAAAATTCAACTACAATCACTGAATAATATTTTAGGACATAGCTGTAAACAAAAAAATCATATTTAGATCAAAATTTATATAAAAAAATGTATAACAAATTAATGACAATGTGACGATTATTTTTTACATTTAACATTATTTAAAATTTCAACATAACAATAAAGGTATCTCATACATTTTATTCCATAACTATCATAAATTATGTGTCCAACTGTACTCTAGCCATTTAATTATTTATCTCGTACTAATAAGTTTTGAATAACATGTATCTTAACAATTACTGTTATGTACTAACTAATCAAATCTATCGTATCATAAATGAGATATATAATGAATAAACAAGACATACAAAATTCTTTCTAATAAATTAAATACCAAATACATTTTATTATCATGTATTTCAACAATACTGGTATGTATTAATTGATCAAATTTATTGTACCACACATGAGATACAATATGAATAAACATGAGATACATAATTGTTTCTAATACGTTATACACAAGATACATATCTTTATTTGTCAGATCTTTTTGACTTTAAAATTAAAAGAATGATCAATGACATACTTTGCCATTACATAAACTAGTGTTTACTTATCTTTGTAAATTTGACCTTCCTCAACGACTGCATTGTTGCAATCTGTAATTATTTTATTCACCTTAATATTGAACAAAGACTAGGCTCTACCATATCAGAATCAACAGAGCTAATGCTAGTCCTTCCGTATCAGTAGTCCCTAAGCACACAACTGGCCCAATTTCACCCTCAAACATCTTCTTTTCATTTTTATAGATTGTAGTTATGCATAATGGATACATCTCAAAACCTGACACATTTTTCTTAACCTTAATATATAGCTTCACTTTCATAGCATTATGAATCAATAATGGAGCTGAATTTTTATCGACAATATATCTAGCTTTAATTTTTTTCTTGTTTTATCGATTTCAAGTTCTGTTGTAATGACAGAAATTAACTTTTCATAGCTTACATGTTCATTAATTACAATGTCATCACTCTTATATCCTTTGTATTTGACATTAATAGCTTAAACACCGGAATGTCATAATAACACAAATATATTCATTGAAAATTGTTGAAAAAAATTGAACAAATACCAAGAAAGAGAGGAGAAGAAATAATATTCTAATTGATTAGGGAAAGGTTTATTTTAAGAATATAGGTTATTAATGAAAATACATTTTTAGGAATATTTAATTGTTAATTAAAAGACTTACAGAGTAATTTAGTCCTTAATTGTATCAATTTTCGTTACTTTGCTTAACTAGCTCTAATTAGTTAATTATTAGAATATATCATCAGTCATGTATCTCTTTTAATATTATATATCTGAAAATCATAAAAATGAGATTTGATGAAATTTTGAAAAAAAATTAAGATTATAGGTAATTAAGGATAAACATTCCGAGATTTATGTAAGTTTTACTAAAGATAAAGGCCATTACTAGGTACAAGACAAAAAAGCCCAAGACCTGCAACAGACCAATATCAGACAACAAACATAATATGAAACAATGAAGAGTCTAGAAGCTAAACAGAAATAAAAATCCATCAACTACCTTTATCTTCCATATCAAATTGCCAATGCCATCATCGTCACTCTAGCTTGATGTAGATCAGAGGGAAAAGAAAGCCGATGTCATCTTTATCTGGTATTTTTGGAATCTTAACATATAAAGGTAAGATTGAGTTTGATTATTTTTACACCATACATTTACAACATCTAACAAATGTCATGAAATGAAATTAATTAAAAAATTCTTCAACTCAATTGACAACAGATTTGAGTACCATTAACAAAGATAAATACTTATCTTTTTTCTTTAAAATTACTTTATTTGATTATGACTATTAATTTTACCTTAGCTTTCTTTTCTTGACAGGTTGAGCTCAGGATGAAGCTAATACCACTGTCTAATAGACAAAAGGCTAAAGATCCATCATCAATCATATCAGGTATGGAACTTCTCTTGATTTTCCGGAATTTGATTGTTCTTACTTTCCCACAAAGTACTTGAGACTTCACTTGCTTTATGTAAATTTTTACCTTTACATATATAAATCTCTAAAATAGTATTTTGCATCTCTCAATATGACTAGGAAATAGTATGTTTATACTTCTTTCCATGTTATGTTGTTGTTTATACATTGAAGATGACCTTTTAATTCGTATCATGTCTATCCCTATGTATTTAGATGTATTCATTTGTAGAGATAATTAATACTGCTTATTACCGCCCCCAATTATTAAAAGATCTATTTGGAAATTTTTAATTCTCAAGTTTGGTAATTGATGTCTGCCCATGTTTATTAGAACTCTTGCCTCCCTTAGTAATTCTTGTACATTTGAATAAACTATTCTATCTGTACATGCAAAAGAAAATACATGATTTGCAAAAAAATCGATAAGCTTGTTGCCTTTTTTTTTAGGTGTGCTTTACTACAAAATCTACCTCCTTCATTAATGACTTTATCCTTTTGATCTCCACAATAGTACACTAAGGTATCTCTTAAATATTGTCCAAAATTTTCTTAATAGATAGTCAATCAGTCTCTATACATAAAGGAGGATAATTATGAGTAATGCAGTACTTTAATTCCAACCTTAATGCTAAAACTTCAGCCATCAAATTTATTTTACCACCAAGCCTACCACTCTCAACATAAATCATATTTCCTGAATTATTTTTAACACAAAAAGCACCTGATCTAGGTCCATGATTTCTCTTAGATGCCCCATTTGAATTGTATTTAAAAGATCCCATTCTCGGTACCTTCCAATAAATCACCTTACAATCAATTTTAGGAGTGTAATCTTTCAAAGACTATTAGTTCAGGACAAGACCCAAGAATATTCATCATCCTTCTTTATGCTTTATAGCATTTTTTCTCTTTCAGATCTACCAGAATGTAAACATGGACACAACTTTATAAATCATATTAAGCTTTGGGAAAGTTACATGTTTCACTATTTGAGAACATAATTCTTGACCTACAGAAAAGGGCCATCAACCCCTACTGCAGTTACAAAATATATCCATATGGTGTTAGCAATAGTACAGCTCATAAACAAGTGTTCTATATTTCTTGTACCCCATCCCCATAATAGCAACCTCTTCTTCTATAACCTCCATAGGAAGAAAGACACTTTAAAAGAAATAACTTTCAATCAGATTTGCTTGAAATTCTATTGTAACTCTCCTTTTTGTTTTAAGCACTCCTAGGTAGACCCCACTGTAAATATTTTTGAATTATTCAATATCCATCAAGGTTTATCAAATTAATAGAATTCTTTCTCATAATTCATATTCTTGGTGACATGGTTGCATATCTCTTTATTGAAAGATCGTTGTATCAGCTACCATTTGTAAGCAGTTGACTCACCTCCTCTAATGATTATCATTATCAATATTGATTGGCAAATAATAATGAAGGATTCCTAATTGAGTCCAGTTATCATATCATACACTTGAATGACCATATTTAGGTTTTCATCATATCTCTTAATCAAATTGTCTTTGGCCCCCAACATATATTTCCATCTTAAAGTTCCTCCTTTTCATTCTATCATATGAGGTCTCACCTTCTTACAATATTGATTCCGCATAAAGTTAGTTCATAAGAATTTTTGAGTTCTAAAGATCCACCACAACTTAGAAAATAGTGATTTAGATACATTAAAGAAAGATCTAAAACCCAAACCTCTTTTCTCGTTAGAAGTAAAAATATCAACCTAAGCTAACCAATGGTTCTTTCTACCCACCCCCTTACAATTTCATAAAAATCTTTCAAAGATTCTATGTAAATCATATACAACACACTTAGGAGGATTAATAAAATAAATAAATGAAAATGCTATTCAACACATTGTTAATTAAAATAGTCTTACTACCAAATGAAAGCATTTTTCTTTTCCAAGCTTGCAATTTATTATGAACCTCTTCATTAATCTAAAAAGTGGACATTCTTCTTCTTTACATAACCAATTGACATCTCAAATAAATTATTTTTTTTCCTTTATAAAACTACTGCACTCTTCCACCTTCCTGATATGAGCATGAATAGTCTTATGATATACAAAAAGTACTCTTTTTTTGATTAGTTGTCTAGATTGTGCCTCATAATTTCTACAAACATCCATCAATAATTGCAAAAGTTTTCTGTCAGAAAATTCAAAATTAATGATATCATCAACATAAGATAAGTAGTTAATAGTCTCGCTCCACTTAGACATGCCAAAATTCTTATAAATAGTCTATAGAAATAGGGAATTTAGAGTTTTAAATAAGACCTCTTTTAATAAAATAAATAAAGTTGAGGATAAATGATTTCCTTACTTTACTCCCCTTATAGAATGAAAAAATCACGAGCTTGTCCATTGATAAGAATAGAATATCAGTTATTAGCAATCAGTTTCCAAATTTTATCTACCATACCATTATTAAAGCCCATTTTCTCTAACATTTTGATTATGAAATATCAATTCATCCTGTCATAAGCCTTTGTCATAGCTAGCTTAATCACCACATTTCTAGTATTCCCCCATTCTGATGTATGATATTATCTCTTGTGTCAAAAGCATATTTACAGTAATGCTTCTACCCTTCACAAATATTGACTAGTTCTTTGATATTAGAATAGGAAACAACTCTTTCACTCAATTATGTACTACTCTAAAGTTTACTTTATTCAAAAAATTACTTAAACTAATTTATCTTATGTCAAAAAAAGATTGTACAATATTTTTTAGGCAGAATGACCAAACCTCAAAGAAGGCAGTCACTACTTTAAAAACATCCTCACCTACTATGTCCCAACAACTTTGAAAAAATTTCCAGTAAAATCATTCGAGCCACTAGCACTGTCCCCATTTAGTTTAAATACCGCCTTCTTTACCTCCTCCATTGTGGGATAAGCATCAATAGCAATATTAAAGTCATTAGTAAGCACAAATAGAATATATTGCAGCAGTAAAAACTCTACATCTTTATTACTTGAGAATTAATTGTGAAAGAAAGATAAAGCTTTATTATCCAATTGTTTCAGCACCCTCACCCTATTGACCATCTATTTTGAGAATCTTATAAATAGAAAACCTCTCCCTTCTTTCATTAACTAATCTATGAAAGAATCTAGAGTCCTTTTTCCCTTCTAAAAATCATTTATTGCCTGTTATTTGCTTTTAAAAACTTTTTCTCATAATGATATATTGTTTCAGTTAAACGTAATCCTTTTGTAATACCATTCTTTCACAACAATTGGGTTTTCATCAAAATTATCCTTCTTGAGCATAATAATTTCCTTTATGATGATAAGATACTTGAATATATTTCCAAATCTTTTCGAACTCCAACTAGACAAAGTAGTCAACCTTTGTTTTCGTCATCTTCTGCTTAAGATTAATCATATATCAAAACTTATTAGATTCCCAATTAGACCTTAATACTCGATAAAGATCTTCTTTCTGATTAAAACTTGAGAAGTTTTAAAGGTCATTTCACACTATCAAATTAATTTCCACATCAAAGTAACAGAGGTGCATGATTTGACCCAGTCCTGGCTAAATTCTCTACTTCTACCTGTCCATACATACCCAAGAAATGTTGATTAACTAATAACCTATCTAATTTTTTAAATATGCATTTAATTAGCTCTTTATTTCACTAGATAAAAGAACTACCTTTGAAGTTGAGATTAAATAAGTCATATAAATTAACACAAAAAGCAAAATCTTCATACTCTTGAGGATGCATTTAATGAGTGTTTAGTGAGGTAAGTAAGCATCTAAGTTTTAGTTTTATGTTTTCAGTGTTTAAGGTGTGTTCCCAATGAGTTTTGATTCAAAACACTAAGTTAAAGTTCAAACGCGAAAACTAGTACTCTTAGTTTGAGTTATGTCCCTTTCTAGTTTGTCATGTTGGGTTTGAGTGTGTTTTGAGCTCTAATTTATGGTGTTTGATATTATAGGAGGCTTGGTGGTTTGATCAAGATGACAAATAGATGTTACACAAGATGGAAATTACGAGGAAACACCATTAAAAACCTTGAAATGAGAGGACAAACACAAGGAGTGCAATGGAACAAAATCTGGAAAATTTGGACACATTGGCGTGCCACATTGCCTAGATGCCGTGTTAAGGGCATGACGCTCCCTTGGTTGCAACTCAATATGGCACAAAATAGTGTGCCTCCATGATAGAAATATGCCATGGACCCTAGGTGTCACAACCCAAACTAGGGCCTAGTCGTGACGAGTATCCCAAGTCCGCCAAGGACCAGAGACCACCCCTTTAACTTAGCCAACCAATACACTATATAACTAGCAGCGGATGAATTCCAAACATATAACAAGATAAAAATAAATTTCAAACCTATAATAAGATAGAACTGAATTTCAAACATATAACAAGATAGATAAATAAACTAAATAGGAACCAAGAATCCACAATACCAAATCCAAACATCCTGTTGTTTACAAAACCTCTAAGAAAACCAAACATCCACCTATGTTGAGACATGCCCCCAACCGTGATAGTGACAATAACAATGACAGTGACAATGACAGGTGAACTCTTCAATTCTTGAATATGGAACGAAACTGATGGAATGACCAAGATTTTTAAAGGATGGAGGCTCACCACTTCATCGCGAACCAATTGGATCATGTAACGCTGCGTAGGGGTAAAAGAAGTGTCTTTAGATCCAACATTATGAAATAATATAACATCCTAGGATGGTTAGCGGGGTGAGCACTATCATGTAACTAGGATAAGGGATAGTATCATGTTATTTAAAAATCAATTCAAATTCAATGTACATGTTCACATACATACATACATAGTGTTGGGATAGGGAACAAGTTTTACGAATGAACTTTAAAATCATTAACCTGGACTGTGTAGCTTTGACCGTCCTAAAAATACCTATGGGCTATATGGGTCCGGATCCCCCCACCAGAAAGACCTCAGTGCGTATTAGACGCATGAATTAGAGAAATGTGCGGAAGGTCCAGAGCAACCGAGTCTTCAGCCATTTCAAAAATATAGATATATAAAGTGTAAAGTATGCACACGGCCATCAAGGCCTCTACGTTGGCGAATGTGGTTTCCAGTATCGGTCCCTTCGGGGCCTCTCCCTTCAATGGCAAGCTACACAACCCCTTTTAACCCTAAATTAAAATCATTTACACATTACGATCCATTAACCAATGAGTCTTTTAAGTAGGCATTTACCGTTGGTATCATCATACCAAATATCAAACTTGCTAGTCAATTCCATTATTCTATTTCCAAAACCATTTAGCTAAAATAACTCCAAAGTTTTCTAATTGGAAACCAATCCTTAGCCACCAAGGACTTTAAAAAACCATGTTGAGTTTATTAACCTTTTATGGTATGTAAGGTTCCAAAAGTAAGTTCAATTATGCAAGTATCCATGTTTCCAAAACCAATTATGCAAGTTGGGTTGGGGGTAAACCTAATTCCAAACCATTTAAACCATAAAGTTGGGGAAACCCATGTTCCCATTTCCAATTCCCATTCCCATGCATATATTCAGTTCAATTACAAGATAAATCATAGATAACTAATTCAAAAACATAGGAAAAGTATTTAAAAAATTTCCTTCCAAAACCCTCATCCTTTTTTTTAAATAAAACATTAAAACCATGGAAATATTACGCCATTACATGCCATAATGAAAATACAAGTTTAGGGAGAGATACATGTTGAGATATCAAGGGTTATGGAGAAGAAATCAATCTTAGAGACCTAGATGATCAACCTTGAGAAACCCTAGTTGTTCTTGACTTGGGGAATTTGAGTGAGTAGAGAGTAGCTTATGATGAAGTAATGAAGTGTTATGGGGTCCCTTAGGGGTCGTTTGGTAGAGTATATTGGAAAAGTTAATGCATGTATTAGTTTAATGTGTATTAGTAGTACCTTGTTTGGTATATTTTTCACCATATGTATTACTAATGCTTATATCAGTTATATACTCTATTGTGTATTGAGGTATACATTAGTAATACCATTATTTTTTATGTATTAGTAATACAAAGGCTTCCAATACATGCATTAACTTGGTTAATGACAACCTTGTCCTTCTATGGACTCAAAATTTCTCTGTTTTTTGAGGTCAAAATGCAACATTAAGGAAGCATCTTGATATTACTAGTATTAAAATCCTGTTCGATGAGAGGGATTAAGTGACCCGGCCATGCCAGGAGTTGATAGAAGAATTAGATGATGATTTTGTGAATGTACTACTATTTCTATTAGAATTTCTGCCATATGCCGACACCCATGCCATGTTATGAATTACTGTTTGTAGAAAATGGAGGTTGAAAGAAAGAAGAATCCTTTGATTGCGACTGACGTCAGGGGAAGTAATTAATTTGTAAAGATTGTCCGAAAGTTTACTGATAAAAGCTTTATTTTTTTTCAAAAAGTATAAAAAACTAAAGAAAGCGAAGGGCATTTTTGTAAGTAAATATTTTTTTATAAAAATTATACAAGACTTATTATTTCTAATACATCAAATCAAAAAATATATAAAAAATAATGCCAACATAACTAATGTAAGCATAACTAACACCGGCATTAATAATGCAAGCATAACTAATACACCATATTCAACATCATTCTTATACACTATACAAAACGACCCCTTAAAGTATTTTAGGTTATGGGTTTTAATTAGGGAAATGAGGTAAATGGCCAAAGTACCCTTAAATAAAATGCAAAAAATTACCGCCAATGACTACGGGTGACCTTATGACTCATGAGGACACATTATGAGTCGTTAGCATGACTTGTGGTATAGACAGTAACTCAAGACACCTTTATTGGTTTGGTCATGAGTCATACCCTATGACTCGTGGACAGACTTTACGACTTGTAGAATCTCAGTTGTTACCAAGACAACAACCTTGGGCCATCTCACTAGTTTGGTCATGAGTCCTATCCTATGACTCGTGACCTCACCTTATGACTTGTTAGGTACCAATCGTGATTAGGATAAAACTTATGGAATCAACATTGGTTTAGCTACGGATGACGCTATACGACTTGTATAGAGTCTTCACAACTCATTACCAAAGTCGTTCCCTAGGCAGTGAGCTCAAAACTCAGAAATTTGTGAGGAAAATATCAGAGATATTACATTACCCCCCTTAGGATCATTTGTACCTGAATAAGGAATCAAGGCATCTATTAGCACGATTATAAAATAGAAATGCAACCACAATTCCTTTAATAATGTCAAAAAGCAAAGAGAGTAGGAAAATGCATACCTTAAGCACGATTATTCAACCCGGGAAACAAGAATAGATATTTGGACTTCATGTCCTCTTCAGACTCCCAAGTAACTTCTTATACCTTTTGGTTCCTCCATTAAACCTTTACCTAAGACACCTTCTTAGTCCTCAAACGATGGACTTGTCTATCCAAAATCTCCCTTCGGACTTCCTCATAAGATAAGGAATCCAAAATACCAACATTCTTCATAGGCACAACCAAAGAAGTATCACGTACACACTTCTTCAACATAGACACATAGAAAATCGGGTGAATGGAACCTATACCCAAAGGCAAATCTAGTTCGTAAGCAACATTATTCACTCTCCTCAAAATTTAGTATGGACCCACATAGCGGGGGCTAAGCTTCCCCTTTTTTCCAAACCCCATCACTCCCTTCATGAGAAATACCTTCCAGAATACCCAATCACCCACCTAGAACTCCAACTCTCTTTGCCTCACATCCGCATAGGATTTTTTAGAGACTATGAGTAGTCATAAGTCTATCCCGAATCACCCTCACCTTCTTCATGGCTTGGTGAACCAAGTCCAAGCCAAAAACCTAGTCTTTTTTT